>NC_056725.1:243515865-243568365 GCF_019279795.1 Protopterus annectens | reverse complement strand
AAAAGTCATTTATGTTTGTTGAAGATATGTTCTGCCTTGCAAAGTCTCTCATTTCACAAACGACATTTTCACTTTGGGCATTTGATGAGGTGGAGTCTGTAAATGTGCCAGGTATTAATCCATTAGTAGTGTAAATCTCCATATTACAATATCATTTGTAGGAGGCACAAATCTCTACACTGGGTGTGTAGAAAAGAAATAATTACTTTGTGTTTTACTCTGGTGAGATCTTTACCAGTTTCTCGACTGAGAAATTTTGATTGCTGGTAAACATTTCTCATGAAGTCAATCATTTGAGAATTGGACCCTGAAAATCTGCTATACATCCAGTTATATTTATGTTAATCTAAACATGGGTATATAACTTGCCCCAAACCATCTTCCAGGTTATGAAACTACAATGCTTTAAATGCATAATTTCACAGTTTTAAGTTTAAATTGTGTGTTTTCAATCAGTTGAATGTCACTGATGATTGTGCAATTGCCTATGGAAGTAGTATCAATTAAACTAAGTTTTCAAGTAAAATTCCTTTGTTTGAAAATTGCTGATGAAAAAGTAAAGTGAGCTAAAGGATGTTTCCATATTTTGTTCAGATTAGAAGGAGCACAATAAAACAAAAATGTGGTACTCAGTGTTTATACGCTTATGATTAAATACGTCAGAAAGGAAGCAAACAAAAAGTAAGTTACTGCTGAGCATACATGCTTAAATGGCATTAAAAATTTGTAATCACTGGGATTTGTTAAATAGTGAATGGAATGCATTGGGAAAATGGCAGTTTTACCAGTATAATACTTGTTTCAGTGCAAGCCATGTTACCTTTAATCACATGACTAACTTTCCTTTGACAAAATAAAGTGTTGTACTACATTGCAGCCTCACTGTTAGGAATGAAGACAGGACAGACAATTCAGGCCGAGTTACCCACATGACAAAAATGGAAAGCAGTCAAAACCTGGAAGAGTGGTAAGTGAAACCTAATCTGCATCATTTGCAAAGAAAATAATCAAACTCATGTGCTGTTACTGTCATGCCTATAATAAAGGGTTTTAAAAGCAGAACTGTATTTGATACTTTCATTTGACTGTATTCACTAATCAATAATATGATGAAAAGTTGCAGCCTTGTAGAACTATTTTCTTTAACCTAATGCCTGCTAGTGCTTGTTTATTTATCAGTATTGTGTGTTTCTGATATTTTACACTAACTGGTGTGCACAGCTGAAAAATCACTTATAAAGTGAAAGAAGGTATCTGTTTCAAACAGAAACAGAATTTAGTGAATGAAATTTACTATTTTAAATTGCTAATAAGACTATTCTCCAGGTGGCACAGTGGTGCACTGGACAGCATTCTCACCTCACAGCAAGAGATTTCCTGCTTTGATTCTTGGCTGGGGTGCATTCTGTGTGGAGTCTAAATGTTTTCCCTGTGTTTGGACAGGTTTCTTTCCTCATTCCAAAGACATGCAGCAGGTGGACTATACACTCTAAATTGGGTGTGAGTGTGTGGTATGGGAAACAGTTGTATCAGGGCTAGCCACCTGGTGATGTGAACCTTGGCTCTGAATGATTGTCACTATTGAAGTGACACCCTGACTCTCTATTCAAAAAGGGGTGATGGATGGAATTAGGTAATTCTCCCACTTCTGTACATTTTCTTCTTTCTTTTGCAAACCCACAGAAAAGTAAAAATGAATTTCAGACCTTTATCATGTACTGAAATGGAGCAGGGATGAGATATCTAAAAAAGGAAACCCCTCACTAATGTAATAGCATCTACTGAACATGTCCACACTGTACCTACATGCTAATATATCCTGGGTGATTTCCGTGACTCCTTGCTTTCATATTTCCTTCCTGAATGGCTTGTTCTATGGTTTTAAGTATATTCCTTTGGTACAAAACAGTACCCTTCTGTTAGTCCATCTGGGGTTTCCTATTAAAATATTTGCTTGTTATTTTTTCTGTGTCAGTATATATGCAGGCGTGCAGATGTTAATGTACACCCAGGTAGTATTATGAGTCAAAACCCTAACGGGAGTCGGCCTTACACACTCAGCAGTGTATGAACAACTATACCATGCTGAACCCCCTGTGGTTTACTCCACTGATAAACTGGGCATGTGTGTTATACATTGAAGTTTAAATTAAGTACATGAGGTAAGAGAAACTTTTATATGACACTTCATTCTAATGTAAAATGGTCTGTCCCCAAAGGTAACTATCCTATTTTAGAAGTAAAACACATATTTCTCTCCCTGGATTTTAAATATGAATGTTAATGCATTCAAGATGTTTCCTAAAGAAATGGGTATTCTGGAGGGTTTACATCAAAACACCATATAAAGTTACTAACCATGTAGACATGAAAATACATGTGAACATATAAGCAGCTGCAAACGATTTCCAAATCTGCCCATCATACTTACCTTATATGGCACCACCTGATAGAATGTGATACTGCTTTGTACCATTCCATCATAAAGAGTCCTTTTTCAGTTCCTATGTGGAGGTTTTGCTATTGATATGTGAAATTAGCTTACATGAAGAAAGGGTGCAACAATGGGGCCTCATTTCATAATGAAGGGGTACCATAGATGCCATGCTGAAAGTGTATCCCAATATTCTTTAAAATTAGTAGAGTTGGAAGTAAAGATTTGTCAACCTTGGTGTTGTAATACACACAGATAAGCCCTGATCTGCAAATAAGCTTCATCTTATTGTTGCTTGTACATTGTGTCATTTAAGGATGTAATTTAACTGCACAGTGCACCACAAAAGCCGCTGAAAAAATAAGTATCCCTTATGAGCCTTGTATGTTTAAAAAATGAATAAAAATTAAATGCAGACTCATATCTCTGCACTTAGCTGCATGTGTTAGTCTAATTAGGAAAGAAACCACAGATGATGTAAACTGGCCATTTATCGCTTTGTTCAGCTCATTTTAGATAAACATACTAAACTCATTTTCACATATACTCCTCTAGCAGTTTTCTTCAACAGCTTCTAATGGATGTGGAATTGCATTTTGCTAAAATCATGTCATTCTTCTAGGGCAGTTTAATCAAAATTTGGTTGGGCTCAGTACTACACAGCTCAACAGATTGCTGTCTATTCATTGCCTTTCACAAACTGTCCGAGAAGATGTTAAGCTCAGTTCTAAGCATTAGATCAGTTCACATCTAAATGCTACCACCTCAAGCATTCCAGATCTCTGCTATTGTACATGCAGTTTAAATAACTTGCTTAAAGACTATTGGTCACATAACTCTCAACTGTACCAAACTCCTCGGTATTTCCCTGTTTTGATGGCAAAATATTGGGGGTCCTGTGAATTCCCGAGTGGCCCCTTTAAATCCCATTTTTTTTTATTTACAGTTTTTCATTTCCAGCATATGCTGCAACATCATTCAAACCAAAGATTAGCAATAAATGGGGCACTTTAGAAAACCTGGCTCAAAGATCTCAGAATGGAAGTCTCAAAAATTACCAACGTCTTGTACAAATCTTTAGCCTCCCCGTGCATACTATTTGCAATTAACACAGAGACATCTTTAGTTGTTTCTGCTTTGCCTTAAGAAATATGCTCAGACTAGATTTCTACTTTCAGAATGTCAATACTCCTGCTTCTTGCTGATACAATAAGAGGATTGCTGATGTGTGATTATTGATCTGAAGTAGTTTACTTCATTTAATCTTCAACCTGTGGGTCCTCGGATCCATATCGGATCTGACACCGCCACATTCTCTAGCTATGGCACCAAGCTCCAAGCTCCTCCCCTACCCATAATGCCCCCAGTCTCCCTTCTCCCTTTAGATCTTGTTTGCCACCAAAATGTTAGCAACGTGGTCTGAGCTCTAGAGTTAGTATTTTGGTAAAGTAGTTTAAAACCTTTGACTTTTCTATTCTCTAAACCTTTCCTGTACTTCCCAGGTTTCTCTGTAGCTGTCTCTCCTCTTGTAGGCTTTTCTTTCCTCCCTGTTTTCTTTAGAGTGTGTGTGCGTGTGTGTGTGTGTGTGTGTGTGTGTGTGTGTGTGTGTGTGTGTGTGTGTGTGTGTGTGTGTGTGTCTGTGTGTGTGTGTCTATGTGTGTGTGTGTGTGTGTGTGTGTGTGTGTGTGTGTGTGTGTGTGTGTGTGTGTGTGTGTGTGTGTGTGTGTGTGTGTGTGAGCGCGCACGCGTGTGTTTTGTTTGATTCTGTGTTTTGGCATTGTGGATGCCACAAAACCTGGGTTTAAAAGATGCACTGATGCCCACACTCTGTGTGTGGTTTGTTTGGGAGTGGCCCACCTCCAGTTCCCCTGTCCTATTTGCACAGGGTTTAACCCCATAGCTGTTAAAGACAGGTGGGACAAACTAATTTTGAAGGGCCTATTGCCCGCCACATCTAGGATGATGTCCCCCCTTCACCAGACTAAGCAGTGGCTGCTGCTTCTTCTTCTTCCCCTTCCTCAGCCTCAGGGACTCACCCCCCCACCAAGAGGTCCAGGGAAGGGGATAAGGTCAAAAAAAGACCGGCCTCGTAAACACTCCCTCAACCCCTTGTCTGATGCCAGCCCTCTGCCGAAGACCAAGCCTGTTTCCAGGCCTACTTCCCCTCTGCTCAAATCCCCAAACCTGTGGTCTTGATCAGCCGGTCACCCCGAAGGCCTTCCCCTCACCGGCTATCCTGGCCCACCTCAGCAGCATCCTGCTGCTCCACCAGGGGCCTTTCCAAAGTGGAGATGGACAAGATGACATTTATCCACACTCAAATCCAGATGGGGGTCTTGCCAGGGCCTTCTCCCACTGGAGCAAGTACCTTCCAACCAGTTTTCAGACCTATTACTCCTTCTCTGATCTGACCATGGTTTCAGAGCCATTGGATCCGAGGACGATCAAAGTCGCAGGGTCGGCACCGGCGGTACCCTGTACCTCGATGCCGACCAGTGCCCTGAGTGCGTTGGATCTGACTAGTTTGGACCCGAGCTCTCGGAGCCATAGCCTCAGGGTCGGATCTAAGGGGGTGCTCTCTGCTCCAGGCTTGTCAGAGAGGAGCATCCCCCTCGGCATCTCAGCTCCTAGGGGCTCATCTCTGACTCCCCAGTTAGATCAGAGGGGAATGGTCTCTGCCAGTTCAGCCCGGGAGGCTTGTTTTCTCTCTGCATTCGACGTAGTGGAGAGGATTCTCCCAGGGTCGAGGCCTCTAACTATCTCGTCTTCAGACTCCTCCCACACCTCCCTGGCCTTGAGTGCTGGTCCAACCATCTTGCCCTCTCATGGACAGCCCATAGCCGCATTGCCCCAGTATGTTCCAGTCTTGGAACAACCCGCTTGCGAGGTCTCCCCAGAGAGTCCCCCTGAAAAGCTCCCCCACAAGCATACCTGAAAATGGAGGCACTTGGACTCTCCTCCAGAGTCCCTTACAGAGGACATGAACTTGGATGAAGGAGAAGGTTCCCCAAGATCACCCCCCTCCCCGAGGATGTCTCCTTTGGAGAGATCATGGAGATCCTACGCCAAAGGGTGGAGGCGGTCTACCCCCAAATCAGCCTCCAATGAGTCTGTGTTTCTGGAGTAATTTGGCTCGGGCCCATCTACCTCTTGGGTATTCCCTCCTGCTGATCCACTCGTGAATCAAATAACATCT
The DNA here is from genome assembly GCF_019279795.1 of Protopterus annectens. Lineage (NCBI taxonomy): Eukaryota > Metazoa > Chordata > Ceratodontiformes > Protopteridae > Protopterus > Protopterus annectens. The sequence goes on along the minus strand of NC_056725.1, from coordinate 243,562,735 downwards.
AGGGCATGGAAGGAGCCAGACACCGTGGAGCCCATAACCAAATGCCCGGATAAGGTCCTGAGCCCCCCTACTGATAGACTTCATTGGCATAAGGGGTCCTCTGTAGATTCGATGATGGTGGCGGCTGCCACCAAAAAGGAACTTGCCCAGGAGAGTTCCACAGTCCATCCACCTGACCGAGAGTTGAGGATGCTGGACTGTTTTGTGAAGTGAGTCTATGCTTCAGCAACCTTCTGCATGAGGGCACTGAACTATATGGTGCATGTTATTTGACTCCAGAGAGACCTGGTCAAGGAAGTCATGGAGTCAACCCCAGGGTCCATGTCGGAGGAGGACAGGAAGAAGTTAGACGCACGAATGGCCACCCTCAAATCTGTTGCCAACACGTCCATGCATTTGCTCTCCCATTCCACGGATAGAGGCACACGGGCGGCAGGGTCAGGTGATGCCATTCGGCACCACGCATGGCTCTGCTTATGTCAATTCTCAGAGATCTTCAAGGCGTCTTTCACCAATGCCCCTTATGATGGTTCTTCCCTCTTTGAGAAGACAATCAGAGAGACTCTAGTCCAGAGCGAGAAGGACAGGAAGACACTGTCTGCTGTCAGAGTCCACTTCTCTCCACCTCAAAGGTCCTTTTCCAGGAACCAGCGAGGTCAGAAGAAGATGTGGTTTCGTAAATCATAGGCATTTTCCTGGGATGCTCAGGACTCACCTTCCCCCAGAGGCAGAGGAGGATATGATAGACGCTACCCTAGAGGCATAGGGATTCCTAGGAATTCTTGGTCCCAAGAACTTTTCTTGGACAAACCTGGGCAGCAACCCTGTAGGGTTTCCTGGCTGTCCATCTCTGGAGGCAGTCGGGGGCATCTGTCACTCCACCCACTAGCATGGGAGTCCACCACAACAGATTGGTGGGTGTTGCGAGTCATATCCAGAGGTTATTTCATCCCTTTCAAAGACTTACGCCCTCCCAACAAAACCCTCCCCAATGTTCCAACCACGCAGTGGGAGGAAGCAGCAGTACAGATGCAATCACGGCTAAGAAAATGAATCATCCAACTGGTTCCCAAGACCAATCTGGATCCGGGGTGTACTCCAGGTTTAGTGCCAAAAAAGATGGGGGACCTTAGGCGAATTTTGGATCTGTCCCAATTGAACCTCTCTGTAACCAAGACAAAATTCTGGATGGTCACAATTCAATCCATTCTGCCCTTTTTGCAGGAAAAAGACTGGATGTGCATGATAGATCTCCAGGATGCGTACTATCACATCAAAATGCACAGGTGCTCCCAGAGGTTTCTTTGTTTCTGGCTGGGAGCCAATCATTACCTGTTTCGAGCCCTCCTCTTCTGTCTCACCACAGCCTCCCAGGTGTTCACTAAGGGAGTGGTAGTAGCTCACCCAAGGCTTCAGGGCATTCAGGTCTTTCCATACCTGGACGATTGGCTCTTCACTGCCCCTTCAGAGCATCTACTATGTCAAGCTAGGGACTCCTTCCTTCTGTTAGCTGACAAGTTGGGCATTACTATCAATCTGAACTAATCAGCTCTTCACCCGGTTCAGGTTTTAGAGTTCAATGGGGCACGGCTGGACACAGTACAATCTATGGTGTTCCTCACCTCAGACAGGATACACAGCTAGAGGATACATGTGTCACATATTCTACAGACCCATTCACCCACAGCTGAAACAGTCTTAAGAGCTTTAGGTTCTATGGCAGCCACAATAAATCTTCTCCCCATGGCACACCTTCACATGAGGGTTCTACAGTGGACTCTAGTGGTACAGTGGTCTCTGTTAGACTTTCCTTTGTCCTTTCCAATGAGGATCTCAAACGTGTGCATAAGCTCCCTTTGGTGATGGATTCAGTCTCCAGACCTCCACAAGGGACCTCCTTTTCAACCTGCTCTTCCCCAAACCACAGTGACCTGGGGGGGCATTGCTCAGGAAGGACAGTCCAAGGCACATGGTCCCCTCATGAGACCTCTTTGCACATCAATGTCCTAGAGATGAAAGCGGTTCTTCTCACATTGCAAGCCCTACATGCTCCTCTTCCTCTGGGAACAATCGCAATTCAGACAGGCAACATGTCAGTAGTCTGGTATATCAACAAATGGGGGGGAACCAGATCTTACCCATTATGCTGAAAGGCCATGAGCGTGTGGGAATGGGAGATCTCCACCAGCCATTTTCTGGTGGCAATGTACATCCCAGGAGGGTCCAACATCCTAGCGGGCAGGCTCAGCAGATCCATCCTGATGCCTTATGAGTGGTCTCTGAAACATTCAGTAGCGGAACAGATCTTCCTAGAGTGGGGTTGTCCTTGCTGCGATCTCTTCGCATCTCCTTCCAATGTGAAATGCAGCGAGTTTTTTGCTTTAAACCCCCCTCCTCAGGAAGCGCCCAGAGATGCTCTGACTCATGCTTGGCCTACCGGGCTCCTTTATGCATACCCTCCTTTTCCCCTCATGTCGAAGTTTCTGTAGAAATCTGTAAGGCTGGTGAGCACCGTGATCCTCTTTACCCCATTCTGACCTCAATAGGTTTGGTTTCCCTAACTAAGGTCTTACGTAGTCGCTCCACTATGGATCTTGGATCCAGTCCCGGATCTGCTTTCCCACCCCATGGGTTCTTCTCACCCAAATCTGGGCAGCCTGAAGCTCACTGCTTGGCTACTCTGGTTCCCATGGCTCTTAGGACTCCCGGTCTGTCATCTCCAGTTAAATCTATTCTGGGGGAGGCTCACAAGTTGTCCACTAAAAAAATCTATGGCAGTAAATGGAAACGTTTTTCAATGTGGGCTGTTTAGAGGTCTTTGGATCCTTTCACTGCACCACTTCCAGCTGTTCTAGAATTTTTAGCTAGCATCTGTTATTAAGGCACTAGTTCTTCTACGGTGAAAGTCCAACTAGCTACACTTTCTAATTCTAATTTTCATGCTGGGGTGAATATGTTTTCATTAGTTTCTTTAAAACTTTGTAAAACCTTTCTCAAAGGTGTCTTTCTCCTCAGACCTCTGGTCAAGGATCCCATTCCTCCATGGGACCTCACTTTGTTGTTGCAGGCATTGGTCTTTCCTCCCTTTGAACATGTGGCCTCTGTGGACCTGCAATTTTTGACCTGGAAAACTGCCTTTTTGGTTGCCATTACATCCACTAGGAGGGTGTCAGAACTCCAAGCTCTTTCTATCAAAGTTCCTTATATGATCTTTCACAAGGATAGAGTCTCGCTACATACTAATCTGTCTTTTCTCCCTAAGGTAGCCTCAGAGGCTAATATCAATCAGACTATTAATTTGCCAGTATTTTTTCTGAGCTATCCCAACAAAGGGGAACACAAATTACATTCTTTGGATGTTCACAGGCAGTTGAGATTTTATTTATACAGGACTAAGTCCTTCCGCAAGTCTGATCAACTTTTTGTGTCTTATGCCAAGCCCTTTTTAGGCAAAGCCATTTCAAAAGTGACTATTGCTTGCTGGATTTCTCTATGCATTGCCAGGGTTTACTCGGATAGAGGTTTGTCTCTTTCAGGGAACGTGAAGGCTCATTCGACCTGATCCATGGCTACGTCTGCGGCCTTTTGGTCTAGGGTCCCCTTGGATGATATTTGTTCAGCTGCTACTTGGGCCTCGTCTCACACCTTTATTTCTCACTATAAGCTGGATTTGTTTTCTAGGAGTAGAGCATCCTTTGACTCTGCAGTGCTCTGGAATATCCTTCCATTAGGGCCTCCCAAGGATTAGGTAGCTGGGAAGTTTGTCCCACAGGTTGAAGATCAAATGAAGTAAACTACTTCAGGTAAAGAATTTAGGTACTCACCATAACATCCCATCTGAGTAGTTCTACTTCATTTGTCTTCAACTATCCCCCCCCTTCCCCCTGACCTTATCCTTCAGGATGCTTTATGTTCCTTGTTCTGGATCTGTTCTGTTGGGATCCTTGCTTATGTCTAGACTTAAAGAGTCTTGTGGTATTTTTTCTCTTGAAGGATAAGTTTTTGTGTGGTCGGGTAATTGTTATATGTTGGGCAGCAAACTCGATCTGAAGGGAGGAGGGAGACTAGGGGCATTATGGGTAGGATAGGAGCTTGGAGCTTGGAGCCGTAGCTAGAGAATGCGGCCATGTCAGATCCAATATGGATCCGTAGATCCGCAGGTTGAAAACAAATGAAGTAGAATTACTCAGATGGAATGCTATGGTGAGTGCATAACTTCTTTTTATTATACACCGATATCTCTGTGTTACTTACAAATAGTATGCATGGGCAGGCCTGTTCCTTTCCTATTGGTATTTACAAATGATCAGTAACTTACAAAAAACTCTATTAGATGGGAAAAGTCTAATGCTGGTAACTTCTGAGACTTCCGTTCCGACATTGTAAAGCTAGGTTTTTTAAAGTGCCTCATCTATTGTTAATCATTGGTTTGAATGGGAAAGCAGGTTGTAGTGGCATGGAACCATTCAGAGCTCAGTGTATTTCTTGTACTCCTGTTGTTTCTCATTGGGTTATTTTATGAAGCAAAAATTGTAGATCTCAGACTTGTTTTGCTTAATGTTACATTTGGAAAGGGAAAAAGATGTACAACATACAGTGGAAGGTACCCAGTCTCTCTTTTCCCGGGAATGCATATCTTTTTTGATTTATTAATTAATAATGTAGAGAACTGTTGAGAAATGCATACTTTGGGAACAATGCAGTGGGAACATGCAGGAATAATTAGTTTACTTGTTAATGTATATTTGCAAAGCTTTTTGTTATGCATGGCAGCTTGGAATGTATGTAGTATTATACTGCAATGTGTTATTTGTACCAGTCTTGCAAAAATATATTTGAAAGTAACTTTTTCCTTTAATGAAATACACCTGCTAGACTTACACCTAACAGGCATTATTACTAGGTATGAGACATTTAGGTTCTGCCATGACGGGGTTGAGGTTGGGGGTTATGACTATAAGTAATTTATGGATTTGCACAAGTCACTTACATTATTTAAAGATTTATTTTGAGCTCTTTTGTAACATTTACTTGGTGTGTACAAGTAAATTGTCAATGGGTTGTTTTGTGAGAGACCACTAACTGTTGTTCGGGAGGGCATATTGCTAACTTCAGCAAAGTAATTTCATTTATCTTCTATCACACATGACTTTTTACTGCACTATTGCATTATTAAGTGATGTAGTCCAGGTACCTATCATTGTATAGGCCCATGGCTGATGTAGTTCTCTGCTTCTGATAAACAGTGGACTCTTTAGTTACCTTGATCCTTTAATTGTTGATTGACGTAACATTACTGATGTCTGAGTGTTCATCCCTCTTTTCTTTGTTTCCCTAGAATTGCAGCCTTAATTTCAAGTGACCTTTGTTCCAACTGGTTTCTTGAAAACTGAATTGAATGTAGCACATACCAGTAAGAAAGCAGATAATTAGATTGCAGAAAGGGGGAGCGTTACAGCAGTGATAGAGTGGAAGTGTGGTCACATTTCTTTTTCTGATGTAAGGAAGTCCTAGTGAAACAATAGTTCAGGTAACATTTATTTCCCTGACATTTCATTTGCACCGACAGCTGATTAAATGCAAGTCACACCTAGAATGTAGGGTTCATAGGCTATAAGGTGCAAGGTGTTTGTAAAGTGATATCCCAGTCAGGTTTGTAGACAGACAGGAGTTTTTGGTCACTGGATTATGCTGACTGAATGGGAACATAATTGTGTAAAATGACACCATAGCTAGAATAGCTAGCAAGCTATTATATTCTTGGCAGTATATAGCCCATACATTTAGGGCTAATGCAGCAGTGACCACTATGAACCACATGTCCAGTACTTGATTACAATGTTTGTGAACCATTGCGTGTTAACTCATTCACTCCAATGGAGCTCAGGAAGTTTGCACTGCTACTTTCAGTGGGTGGAGCCTAAGCCTTTTTACAGAATCAAATTATGCCCTCACATTTCAAACAAATGTTTATATCTCTGGAACGATAGTGGTTATGAAAGAAACATAAATGACAAATTCTTCATCACAAGCTATTTTTATAGTGATAATGGTATTTAGGTACTAGGTCTTAAACCAAATTTTATAAGTCACAGTAAACACTGTAATAATTACATTTGTAATATTTTATAAACAACTTACAATATCTCAGCAACCACTCAAGTTACACACATTATTAGCAGCATTTTATTCATCTAGCTGAGAGTTTTAATATGAGGTAGGAGTTCTGTCTCTGTTACTTGATTGTTGAGATATTTAAAAAATGTGAAAAATATATCTATATAAATTAATATCATAAAAATAACAGTTAATATCTATTTACCTGCGCTAGACAGAGGTCAAATATTAATATAGCTGAGTTTGCCAGTGTGTAAACCTTAAGATTAAATCTTTTAAAACCATGCACATAGCATGATTTTGAAATTATTGATGCAAACATGAACAAGCAATATTTGATGCCTAGAGGTGTCAGTAGGAGATAACTGCAGATGCACCTGGAGACGTCGCTCGGATGTAGTGACAGGACATTAATGTGGTAGTAGTAGTTTTGGGGAGTAACTCAAGAGGGAATTTTGGGGGAGTAAAAACTGCAACTAGCTTAAGATGATATGGCACAAAAGGTCAGACACAGGTTAAATATTTAAGTAAGAATATTGGCTGTGAAATTGTCTGCCACTTTAAAAAGACTGGATAGAGCAAGAGAGATTTTAGGCTGGAAAACACTCTTCTTTTTCAAAGCTTTTGAGAGTGTTTATACAGAAATCCTTAAAATGAAATGGCGGGCATACGTAGCAAGAGTTAGAATGGGTACAAGTAAAGAAATAACTTTTACCTGTGGAGCATGTGTTACTCTAAGGCTCAGTAAACAAAATAAGGCCATCTGACAGATTAGCAAATCATGTATTGAGATTTGTCACAGAACAGTTGGACTGTTTTAAAAAAATTCCCAAACAGGTGTTATTTCTAGAACAGTTTAGCAGGGCTCCATAGTGTCATTTGCTTCTAACCAATTCTGGCTTGGCATTATTCATTGCAACTGTGCTGTGTTTTATTTCTGAACCATTTTATGTAGCTAATCCTGTCTAGTAGACCTGTTTTCCAGTAACACAAGGCAAAATAGCCTTAACTGGTTCAAGCTTTAAGGTCTGAATTGAGCCAAGGAATTTAATCCTCATGGACCGTTTTTAACTTCATTGGAAAAAGAATGCCCTGCGCTGTAGTAATTTTGTAAAAAAAAAAAATAAAAATTCAGCGCATGCACTACATTGTTTCCTCTGTACAGAAATCCCCATTTTATACTGTCTAATATCAAAAGCAGAGTAATTTTCAAACTCCAGGTACAGTTCTCCCCATAGCATGCCCTGGTAGAGACTTAGGGCTTTTGCAGGTCTGACCAACCATACCTCTCAACCTTTAATCATCAGAAATCTGGATAAAGACCCATGAAAAGTAGGTACAACTGGCCCAAAATATGGACACTGACTAACATAAACTCTGCATACATAATTATGTAATCCCACCCACTCTAGTGGAATTGTGGGATACCAACATTCAAAACACAAACTGAAGAACAGACAAGAGTATTAAACACAAAATATAACCAGAATAATACTGTTTTATTTATATTAACATTTGAACTGGTATCAAACTTTGCAATTATATAAAATTGTATAAAACTGAAATGCAATTTTCTTTTATAAAAATAAAATGAACTGCTGCACTAATATTAAATAACCCTGCTAAAAGTAACACAATTACAAAATATTAACTAATTATCCAGCATCCGTCTTCCTGTCCAGCACTAAAAAACACCATAGAAATGGAGTATGACACTATTACACAGATTATACAACAAAGAGATTACTCAGTGAATTTTATTACCCCTTTTAGTATAGATGTTTATGGAATTAAGAACATTTTGTGTAGGAATTGGGACCTCCTACTCACTGACAAGGCACTTGAAGAAAAAAATTGGTGTTAAACCAACCTTGATATTCAAGAGGGGTAGGGACATAAAAGCTATATTGGAGGGGCACATACACAAAGCATACAAAACGCCAGGTATGTTTAAATGTGACTCATGCAATATTTGTAAATTCATGGCCCTTGGGACCACTTTTTGGTGAGGGATAGGACCTACAGGATTAACGGAAGGTTTAACTGTAACTCAAAATCCATAGTATACTTAGCTCAGTGCCAAACCTGTCCAGCATTCTACATTGGTAAAAGCGACAGAAAGCTCAGGGAAAGGGTGTATGAGCACATAGACAACATTAATAAAGGGAAAGTGGAGAATGCCTTAGCTAGGCATTGTGCTAGGTAGCTTGATCATACCTTTCTCTTTAGAATTATCGGACAAGTTGTATCTGATACTAAAGTGGGCCCCTACCAGTTAGTATTGGAAAAAAATGAACTGTTATGGCAGCTCCATTTAGATGCAAGTAGACCACCAGGTCTAAATAAATGAATAATTATTGGAATTCATCAATTCCAATGCCCTGGATCAACTAATCCATTGTCCCACCAGGGGCTCCAATATCCTAGACCTGGTCATTACCAACATGGGAGATAGATGCTCCACACCAGTGGTCATCCCCTCATTGGTCATGTCTGACCATAAGCAAATTACCCTTGACATCCATATCCCAGCCCCACACCCCAGTAAGGAAACCTCCTTAAAAAACATCTCCAAAGCCAACTTCATGCTACTGAAGTCAGAAGTGACAAACTTCACAACACCCACACAGACGAGATCTGGAAGTTCAATTGCAGAATCCTACACTAAGGCAAAGTACGAGCACTTCCACTCGTGCATGAATCGTGCCATCCCAAGTAGAACCATGATGCTCTTCTCCAAAAAAGGAAGCCAATCTGGTGGTCCCCTGCTATAAACAAACTATACAACAGAAGGAAGAAACTGTTGCAGAAAAGAGGAAAATCCCAGGATGCAAAAAACTCCCTCACCAGCCTCAGTAAGAAGCTGAGATCCCTCATAAAATCCTCAAAAGCTAGTTACAAAAATAAAATTGCCAAAGATTCCAAAGACAACCACAAGGCATTCTATAGTTATGCCAAGAATCTAAATGGCAATGCTCAGATCTGCTCTGAGCTACAACAGAATGGCATTAAATATACTGATCCCAAGGATATTGCCAATATCCTGGCAGATCAATTTAGTGCCAACTTCACCCCCCTCTCACCCCCTAAAGGGCCCATTTCAATACCAAAAGATTGCCAAATTCCGGTAATCATGGCCACACAGGTAGAAATCGCACTCTCCAAAGCTAAGAATACAGCATCCATGGGACCAGATGACATACCAGGCTGTGTACTACATGAACTACAAAATGAACTGGCACCTCACCTAAGTGTCATGTTTAATCATAGCCTCACCTCAGGCTTCGTGCTTACTGAGTGGCGCACAGCTACAGTTATCCCGCTCCATAAGGGAGGATCCACCTTCGATCCCAGGAACTACCATCCCATCAGTCTGACAAGCCTGATCTGCAAGGGCATGGAACGCATTATCATGGAACTTATAAACAAAGACATTGGCAACCTTCAAACACTGGACCCCACCCAGTTTGGGTTTGTGAAGGGCCGATCTTGTCTCCTGAATCTGATTGACTTCTTCGAATCAGTCTACAGAGCTGTGGATGAGGGTAAGGTGGTCCACGCAGACTATCTGGACTTTGCCAAGGCCTTCAACACCATCCCCCACTCTGGAAGCATAGTTAAACTTACTAAGCTGGGCATAAATCCCTATGTCACTCGATGGGTTGCCAACTGGCTTAATGACAGAACCCAGACTGTAAAAGCAGCCAACTCCAAATCCATCTCCAGACAAGTGACAAGTGGAGTACCTCAGGGTTCAGTCCTGGGACCACTCTTGTTTGGCATCTACTTCTTTGAAGTACAGGCCAACACTAAGGGACTCTGGCTAACAAAGTTCGCAGATGACTGCAAACTGGGAGCCATTATTGAATCCCCAAATGATGTGGATATTCTACAAAAGGGCCTTACAGAAACAGATGACTGGTGCCAGAGCCATGGACTCAAGATTAATGCCAAGAAATGTATAGTTATCCACTTTGGAAAAAAACGTGTACCCATGAATTACCACATAGGTGGCAGGACACTAAACATCGAAAGTGTGACTTAGGGACACAGGTGGACAGTGGTCTCACTTTCGTTAACCACATCGCCACAACAGTCAGGAAATTCTTCTATGTGGCACACCTCATCACTAAGGGCTTTTCATCCAGAAAAAAGGAGGTCATTGTCACACTGTACTCATCCCTGATTAGACCCATTATAGAGTATAATGCCCCGTTTGGTATGTACCTCACAAGACATCTGCAACAGCTGGAAAGGCCACAGAAATACCTCACTAAAAGAATCACAGGCCTAAAGCAGATGCCATATGCTGACCGTCTAAAAAAACTCCAGCTATACTCTGTGGTATATCGTCTACTCAGAGGCAATCTCTGCTTAACATATAAGTCCATGTCAAACCCTGAGCTGTTGGACATGCTCTACTTAATGAAATCCCAATCCCTCAGAGCCACATGCTCCAGGGATCTAAACCTTGTCATCACAATGAACAAAACATGCTGGAGGGATAGTTTCCTGACCCAGAGACTCCCCATACTCTGGAATAGACTGCCCATACATGTCAAGCAGAGTGCCTCATTAGCCCTCTTCAAAAGGAACCTTGATGATTGGATGGGAGATAGGGAATTCACCCCGGGGATCATGTCAGTTGCCCTGCTAGACAGGGGTCCAGAGAAGTAAATATTGTGGGAAGAAATATCCAGGGAATTGTTATGGCAAGGCGTGCATAGGCCCTAGGGCCGATAGCCTAGTACCAACCTATGAACCTATGAACCTATGAAGTAACATCTATAACCTGTATTTTAAAACTAAGAAGTTTGTCTAGATGAGACAGCCCCTTTGAGCTACATTTAGTAATAAAAGAAATTGACATCAGGAGATTTTATGTATATTATGAAGGATGTATACATACACTTGTGTAGATAACTTTTTATATAATAATTTTTTAACAAACAATTTTTAGAATGTATTTTATACTGCAGACATTATATTTATTGTTGGCTATAAAGGTTTTAATTATATGTAGTTGCTTATGCAAGAAATGGTAGAATGTTTCTGTAGGAAGAAAAACAAATAAGAAAAAAGAAAAAAGTTGGTTTGGTGTGACTCTTGAGTTGATTAATTAAGTAATTAATTTGTAATTAAACAGAAGGGAGGGTGTGTCATTCACTATATAAGGCATGAATTTTATTTGTGGGTGGTCTGATGAAGTCTGGCTACTAAGCCAGATGGAAAAGTGCTTCACGTGTATTGTTTGTTTTATATATTTTTTTCATATTAAAAGTGTGGACTTCATTCATTTGCCTCTCAGTGGTCTTTGTTCGCAGTTGGTTTATGGTTGTTCAGATTTTGGATTTTTGTTTTATGTGGCAGATAGACACTTAAATTACCCAGGCTGTACATTTCACTTGCTTTTTTTTTTTTATCGGTTAATTTGTTTCTTGAGTGAAACTTAAATACACAGAGAATATTTGTGGCTTTGTCGATTCTTATAACACTCAAGGCCTGCAAAAACTACAAGCACTGTTGGTAACTCTCTGCTGAGTGAGGAAAGTCTTTAAACTGTCTTTCGGCTTTTTCCAGTTAGGGGTCACCACAGCAGAACCCCAGTCCACTAATGATTGGCAGTGAATTTTTACAGTGTTGAATTGTCAGCCCAGCACCCACCTGCATGTCTTTAAATTCATTTGACTGCAGGGAGGACATGCAGACTCTGCACAGAAGGCACTCCAGCCGAGAATTGAACCAGAAAACCTCTTGCTGTGAGGGGATAATGCTAACCACTGCACCACTGCGGCCTCATTGCTGAGTGAGGAAAGTAAATCTGTAAAATCTTTTTATCTGTGAATTGCTTAAACTGATAGATCTGATTTCTGTTTTACATGCTCCATTTTGTTGTCTGTTTTAAGAAATCTGGTTGGTCTGGTGTTTTATTTCTATGTGGCAGATAGACACATAAATTGCCCATGCTATATGAACTGAGTAGCACTCAAAAGGGCTCTAAGTATAGTCGATTTATTGACCAGAGGGCTCAGTAGTCAATTTTCTGTATTTCCAGTGCTGGAATAAATTTGGCACATTTGCATGGAGCTGTGCCACTGCCCTGTACAGATACAAACATCTGGAAACATTGCTTATTTTCATTATACTGTCTCAGTTTATTGTGTTATTTATTGATGTTTTTGGGGTCTATATCAGAACATTGAAGTATTAAAACTTCGAATTTTCTGATATCAAACACTATTCAGCGAACTCTAAGAATAGCGAAGCTACAGAACAGCAAATTCTTTCCTCGGTAAAGAATTTGATTGGCCATTTCTGTGGCTTCGCTATTCTTAGCGCTGTGGTGGAAAGTTACGGGTTGGGTTCAGGTAAGTGTGCGATTGTACATTAGAGTTAGGGGCGGGTTATGTGAGTTAGGGTTAGGGCGCAGGTTAGGCATGTGTGCGATAGTGACAGACTTTAGGGATGGGGCAGTTTAAGTGAGTTAGGGTTAGAGTGCAGGTTAGGTGCGTGTGCAATATTGACGGACCTTAGGGTTAGGGTTTAGGTTAAGGTAAGTGGGTAGATAGTAGTGTATGTTTAGTTTAGTGTAGCGTTAGATGTAGGAATTTAAGTGTATGTGTGTGGCTGCTGTTTGTTTGATGTGCTTGTGTTGTGTGTATGTGTTTCGGAGCAGTGAATTTTTTTCATGGGAAAAATTCTCTGTTCTGTATGTTCGATATTTTCATGTTTAGATGTTTTGGGGCCGATGAAATAGCGTTCGCTATTTTCATCTTTCGATAACGTGATATAAACGCTTTTTTTTTTTTTTGCACATCTTTAAAGTTGCATTTTCAAGCAGCTGCAACGGCTGCTGTACTGGACTGAAATACATTGTATCTAGAGTTTCTTAGTATTAGGAATCTGTTTGAGGTTTCTTAACACTTGGGCACCAAGCCAATCATTTTACATTAAAAGAGTCAATGTCTGTACTCTTGTGGCATGAGAGGGCTGATTTCACCTATCTGAGGTGGAAAATGCTGTTGGAAAACGCATTGTGTGCTTACCTGATTGGTATTAGGGCATAGTTAGTGTAAAACTTGCTTTTTTTTAATCGTATATAAGCCTTGTGTTTTGCAGTTGCTGGTGCCTAGTATACACATAATCACCAGAAGCTGAAATTTCCCTATGAAAACAACCTTGGAACTTTACATCAGTCCCGCATTGCTCATGGGGCCGCTCGTTTGTTTGCTGAGCAGCATTTACACATTTAGTTAGGGCTGTTTAGGTCTACCTTACCTTATTATATCACCCAGGACTATTACTGCTCAGAGACCATCTGGTTTGGGCACTGGGCAGCATCGCTGGTTAGGTCAGCTGCAGATCACACCAAGTTAGCACCCTTCCCTCATCTGATTACAAACACCCTCCACTCCTGTTCCTTGCAAGTACACATTAGGATCTGCAACCGTGGATGGGCACTTTCCTGCTATCTCTGCATCCAGTTTGGTGGGCATGGACATCCTGAGGCAATGTAACAATTGTCTTATGTACACTGACTACCACTTAATTCTCGAACAAGCAAACACAGTATGTGAGAAATGTAGTTACACAAAGACATAGGTTCATAGGTTCATAGGTTCATACTAGGCTATCTGCCCTAGGGCATTTATAAGCCTAGCCAGAGTGTGTTTGGCTTTCGCCACCCATTTTAAATTAATTTTGCTATGCCCTTTTTCGAGGTTAGTATACTGTGTCTCTGTCTAACAGTGACACAGAAGTGATACCCGGGGTAAATCTACAATCTCCCATTGACTCATCAAGATTCCTCTTGAAGAGAGTCAATGAGGGACTCTGCCTAACCTGGACTGGGATTTTATTTCAGAGCGAAGTGAGCCTCTGGGTTATGAATCTGTCCCTCCAGCATGTCCTATTTATTTCAGTGCTGAGGTTCAAGTCTCTCGAGCATGTAGCTCGATGTGATTTGGATTTTCAGAGGTGCAGCATGTCCATTAATTCCGGGTTGGACACGGCTTTATACGTCAGGCACAGATCGCCTCTGAGCAGGTGGTATGCCACTGAGTAGAGCTGGAGTTTCTTTAACCGGGCAGCATATGGCATCTGTTTGAGCCCTTTGATCCTCTTGGTGAGGTACTTTTGGGGTCTTTCCAGTTGCTGCCGGTGTCTGGTAAGGTACATCCCAAAAAGGGCATTGTACTCAATTATGGGTCTGATGAGGGATGAGGGATGACCTTCCCTGATCTAGATGTGAATCACTTTACGATTAGGTGGGCTATATAAAATGTTTTTCGAACCACTTTGGCCATGTGGTTGTCAAATGAGAGATTGCTATCAACTTGGGTCCCCAGGTCTCTAATTACTTCTTCTTTACTTAATGGATTACCACCAATGTGGTAATTTGTGGACACTTTGTTTTTGCCAAAGGGGATGACTATACACTTTTTGGCGTTTAGCTTGAGGCCATGCCTCTGGCACCAGTTGTCTGTTTCTATGAGGCCCTTTTGGGGGATGCTTGTGTCAGCTGGAGAGTCGATTATGGCGCCCAGTTTGCAGTCATCTGCGAACTTGGTCAGCCACAGTCCTTCTGTGTTGGCCTGTACCTCTGAGAAATATATACCGAACAAGAGAGGTCCCAGGACTGAGCTTTGTGGGATGCCCCTTGTAACTGGTTTGGAGTCTGACATGGCTCCAGCAATTCTAACCATGTGGGTTCTGTCCTTGAGCCAGTTTGCAACCCATCTAGTGACATAGGGGTTTATATTTAAGCTGGTGAGCTTATCTATAATGCCCGAGTGAGGTATTGTATCGAAGGCTTTTGTAAGGTCCAGGTTGGCTGTGTGGACCACCTTCCCCTCGTCAATGGCCTTGGTGACTGTTTCAAAGAAATCGACCAGGTTTAAGAGGCAGGATCTGCCCTTAACAAAGCCGAACTGGGTAGGATCCGGTGTCTGTAGGTCCCCAATATCTTTATTTATGAGGTCCATGATGATCCTTTCCATAGCTTTGCAGACCAAGCTAGTCAGGCTTATGGGGCGATAGTTTCCAGGATCCGCTGAGGCACCACCTTTGTGGAGAGGGACCACTGTTCCTGTACACCACTCTTTGGGTACATATCGTGCAGTAAGGCTGAGATTGAACAGTAGTTTTATGTTTGGGTTTAGCTCTTCTTGGAGTTCATGTAGGACACAGCCCGGGACACCATCTGGTCCCATTGATGCTGTGTTTTTTGCTTTGGAGAGGGCGGCTCTTACCTGAGCATCTGAGATGTCAGGAGGAGGGCAGCACTCTGCTGGGATAGATATTTGCCCTTTTGGTGGGGAGGGGGAGGAGAAGTTTGCGCTGAACCTGTCAGCTAGGATGTTGGCAATGTCTGTGGGTTCGGTGTATTTTTTGTCATTTTGGACTAATTCTGAGCATATCTGGGAATTCCCACCCAGGTTCCTAACATAACTAAAGAAAGCATTGTGATTATCCTTAGTGTCCTGTGCAATTTTTCTCTCGAAGCTGGCCTTAGACGATTTTATGAGTGCCTGTAGTTTTTGCTAATACTGATCAGGGATGCCTTCCCTTTTTGGGATTTTGCTCTATCATGTAGTAGCTTCCTCCTTCTATTGTATAGTTTGTTTATGGCTGGGGTCCACCAGACAGGACGTTTGCCTTTGGAGGATTGGGTCTTGGTTTTATTTGAGATTGCATGATCCATGCATTCCTGAAGGTGTTCATAGAATGCATTTATAAAGGATTCTGCGGTCTGGGCTGTATTTTCCACAGGCCCAGGGACTTTGAAGGATTCTACCTCGGTTTTGAGGAGTGTGGAATTTGCTTTAGAGAAGTTTTTCACTGTGGTTTTCTGGGCAGGGGGTGGGGTTGGGATGTGAATATCCAGTGAGATTAGTTTATGGTCTGATCTTACCAGTGAGGGATACACTTCTGGTCTGGAGTATAGAGTCCCCGCGTTGGTGATTATCAGGTCCAGTATGTTTTCCCCTCTTGTGGGAGTGGTAACAAGTTGTTCCATAGCATTTCAGTTTATAAATTCTAGGAACCTTTGGGCTAGGGTGTTGGAGCTAGAGTAATGCTCCCAGTCTATGTTTGGATAGTTGAAGTCGCCCAATATAATGGTGTTTGGAGAGACCTTCATATTTTCCAGTGTTCTGAGGAAGGCAGAGTGGGGTTCTTGGGTTTGGGAGGGTGGTCTGTAGCAGGCTATAAACTGGAAGGCAGTTTTCCCCACTGTTAGTTGCACATGGATAGTCTCTGATGCTTCATGCTGTGCCACCAACCTGGAGGTGTGGGTATTTTTGACGAATATTGATACTCCCCCTCCTTTTGTGGTTCGGTCCAAGTTTTGGGGCCGAAAAGCATGGTATGAGGTATAACCTGGTAGTGCTGGGGTGCTCTTGGGAGCCTTGAACCAGGTTTCTGTTACTGCACAGATATCGATGTTCTCCATGCTAAGGAGAGTTTCGAGTGCCTGCATCTTGAGGTTTAGACTTCTGATGTTGAGTAGCATTACTCTTAGTTTCTTATCCCTTGTGATACCTATGGAGGTGGGTTTGTCTTTTGAGCCTTGCCTAAAAAAGACACTATGGGGGTAGCAAGAGCCTTTGCCAATATCCGAAAGCCCAGGGGTGACAGGTGCAAGCCGTCCCTAGCGAAGCATCGTGGCTTGTCGAGCATGTCATCCCAGGCTGACAGGCATTGGATCCCCTTTGAATGACACCAGTACTTAAGCCAGTTGTTGAAATTGATCATCTTGTCTTCATTTTGTGGCATCATTCTTGGTGAGGGTAAGATGCTACTCAAGGTCAGGATCATACCGGCCTGGGCTACATGCTCAGAGAACTCCTGTATGTCTCTTTTCCTGTAGTCCAGGGAGGTACGTCTCAGGTCATTCACACCAGCATGGACAATGACTGAGTCATATTTGTACTTGCCTTGGAGTGACCTGAGTGCTTGTGTTATGTGGCGGATCCTAGCGCCCGACAGGCAGCTCACCGTGACCTTCTCCTTGTTCAGCCTGGTGAGCGGGACGTCAGTGTGCCTGACGATAGAGTCACCTATTACAAGTGTATCAGGTGTGTTATTTAGCCTTAAGGGCTGTGACTGTTCGGCACACTAGCTTTGTGAGTTATGTGTTGCAAGTGTTTTGTTTTGGGGTAGTGGTTGCTTGGGTGTCTGCTTTGGAGGTCCCTGCTGCTTAGGCAGATTTGTATTTGGAGCCTCCGAGTATGTTTTTGTGTGTTTTTGTGTTTGGTTTGCTGTCGTGGTAGGTCTATGTGAGACTGGAATTATAGTGAGTGTGGTTTCCTTCTCCTCCTGACTGGTTATTCCAGTACTGAGTTGAGAAAGCTTAGCCTCCAGTTTGGCTATATGGTTGCATCTCTCACGTGTTGGAATTTGTTGGAAGGAGGAGAGGGTTGTTTGTGTACATGAGGCAGTTGTAACATTGCCTCAAGATTCCCAGATTCACCAGCTGGACCGGAGAGGAGATTGATGACTGACCTTTGGACATGCTAGAATAGTATTGGGAATTCCTTTATAATTGAAAAAGGGCCAATGGGGAACAAGGTACTCAAGGGGAGTTTGTGAGGTGTAGTGCTTTTAATTTTTTAGTGCTGACTTAGTGAGCAAGTGCCAGGTAACTTAAATGCAATGTGTTACAGGTAACTTAAATGCAAAAATGACAAACAGTAACTTTCTTTCAAGTGAAACAAGGAAATAAGTACAGTAAGCAATGCAGATATCTCTAGGGATCCACAGAAGCACTGAAAAGCTGTGTTTTAGGTGGAATTAGCATTTCAGGGAAATAACAAGCAAACAAACAACAAGCATACAAACAAAGCTAGATTCAGCAGGCCTGGATCTAGTCTATGCTACAGCAAACAAGGTGTACCAATTTCAGTAAGAAACAGTTCAAATATGCAGGCACTATAAGCCTTTAACCAGAAATTCCCAGCTCAGAAGGGCAGAGTCCAGCCTCTCCTCCCACAAGAGTGTAGACCACGAACCTTCTTAATGTAAAATAACTGGCCTGAAGCCCAAGTGTTTAAACCAGAACTAATACACTTTTAGAATAACAGACACTGAGCCCTCAGTCAGCAGTTCCCAACTTAGAAGGATGTAAGCTACCTATCCTGCCACCACAGTGCAGGCCACAAACCTTCCTAATGTTAAACAACTGGTCTGAAGCCCAAGTGCTTAATCCAAAAGACTTAGAATGATAGCTACACTTTAATCAAGTTACTATCAAGCAGTAATAAATACAATTGAATATTTTAAAGAATGCCTGGATTAGTGTTCAAGTTATACAAACAAAGCTAGATTCAGAAGGCCTGGATCTAGTCTATGCTACATCAAACAAGGTGTACCAATTTCAGTAAGAAGCAGTTCAAATATGCAGGCACTATAAGCCTTAAACCAGACATTCCCAGCTCAGAAGGGCAAAGTCCATCCTCTCCTCCCACAAGAGTGCAGACCACGAACCCTCTTTATGTAAAATAACTGGCCTGAAGCCCAAGTGCTTAAACCAGAATTAATACACTTTTAGAATAACAGACACTGAGCCCTCAATCAGCAGTTCCCAACTTAGAAGGATGTAAGCTACCCATTCTACCACTACAGTGCAGACCACAAACCTTCTTAGTGTAAAACAACTGGTCTGAAGCCCAAGTGCTTAAACTAAAAGGCTTAGAATGAGTTACACCAAGCAGTAATAAATACAACTGAGTACTTTTAAGATGACACAAAAGCAAAATAAAGTAGGAAGAAACACAAATACAGTAAAAGCAGATACATTTTTTTTTTTTTAAGTGGAAAGAGAGAAAGGAGTAGCAGAAACTAAGCTGACTGGCCTTCTCAAATGTTCTCCCTGAACTGGGTAGAATGAGGTAATGACACTAGACTGGGAGGAGGGTCCCAGATCAAATTTACACTAGGGGCGGGCAATTGCAAAGCCACCAACTATAAAAACACTATACCAACAGGGAGGGCGGGAAACAAACTGCAGAAATGTTTCTCACAGCAGAAAAGCAGCAGTGAGCCTTTAAATGAAAGTTTTAAACAGCTAAAGGAGCCTCTAGAAAAAAGAGTTTAACTGCAACAAGTTATCAGAAACAAACAACCCAACAGATGCTTAATAAAAGTGGACAATTTCCAGTTAATACCTCACACACAGTGAAACTAGCTAGAAAAATACACAGTACACAAAGTGCTATAAATAACAAAGAAATAAAGAACAAAATAAACAAAAAACAGGATACTTAATATTATATATTATAGCTCCGAGTTTCCTCAGTGTCTTTCCTTCGATCAGCTCAGTGCGAAATGCTTCACTGGAGGTTAGAGTCTCACATGCAGACACAAAAAATCAACAGTTTGCCAGTGACTCACAAACATCACTCACCACACCCATAAAGGACCATGCATATAAACCCACATATGCGGAGATGCTCACATGTAACTTATCCAAACTTCAAAGGCCTCTCAGTCACACTCCTCAGAAACTCCTCATGCACACAAATAAGACAATTCCCATCACAGCACATAAAGCCACATCTCATTGTGCCTCAACTACCAAGCCCATAAGCTGAAACACTCCACAACCCAATATCCTGGTCATAGGAGGCTCGATTGTGAGACACACTAATGTCCCTCTTACCAGGCTGGATAAGGGGAAAGTTGCAGTTAGTTGGCTGCCAGGAGTCAGGATTTGCCAGATCTTGTGACACTCAGATTATGTACCTCTAAGTACCAGTATGACTCAGTCATAGACCATGTGGATGTGAATGATGTGAGATGTACCTCCTTGGACTATATGAAGAGAGACATGATTGAGCTCTCAGAATATGGGTCATAGGCAGGTATGAGCCTAGCACTGAACAGCATTTTGCTGTCTCCAAGGATGATGATACAATACCAGCAGAATATGATCAACTTTAACAACTGGCTTAGCTACTGGTGTCATTCCAAAGGGGTCCAATACTTATCAATCTAGGAGGATATTTGACAGGCCACCCTGTTTTGCAAGGGATGGTCTTCACCTGTCACCTCTAAGCTTTTGGATATTGGACAAAACATTTCCAACCTTATAGTGCCTTTTTTAGGCATTGCCAAACAGACAAATCTTCCAACATACAAAAAGCTACTCAGGACAAACTAACAGTGTTACCACTCAATCCTAGGAGTCTGACCAAGAAAATGCACTCGCTAGAAGCTCTCCTCATCGTGGAAAATGCTGACGTCTGTGCAGTTACTGAAACATGCTCAAAGTCATGGAAAACACTGCAGCAGTGCATGGCTATAATGCCTTTCATACTTTCAGACCACCCACTGAACAGGAAAGATCAAAAGGCGAAGCACACCTCAAGGCTGGTCAAATAATTTTGCATCCTTATTTATTTATTTGACATTTGTTGACCAGGTTGGTCCATCTGGGACGTGGCCCTTTTTCAGTGGAGACCTGGGGAGAAAAGCTCCACAGTTGAAACATAAACAAGTACAAAAGTATGAAACATAAAACGTCTAAGTGAGTCACACAATACATAATACTGCCTAGGGTATATACGGTGTTAGCTAACTGCATATATTGTAGTAGTTAATAAGAAAAAATACAGTATAGAGAAAAAAATAATAATACAGAAATTAAATATAAGCAGTTAGTAGAGGTTAAAGTGTAGAAGTGAGTTTTAGACATTCTACTGCTGAGGAGATTGGCATCAGTGCAATCAAAATGTTGGGGTTGAAAGTTGGGAAAGATTTAGCAGTGAAAAGGGTGAGAGAGTTAGGATGGAGGTTGGGTTGGATACTTGTAGGAGAAAGGAAGTGATTGGCTGGTCTGGATAGATAGGTCAGTCAGGGGGCTGATTGCAGAGGCATAGTTTATTTTTGCTAAAGTGATTTTTTACAGCCTTTCTGAATAGTAGTTTTGATCTAGTGTTTTGGATGTCAAGTGGGAATTTATTCCAGTTTTTGACAGGGTAATAGCTATACAAGTTTTTTTCCTATGATGAGCTTAGGTTTGGTTATGGACAGGAGGTGTTGGTCAGAGCTCCTGAATGTTCTAGCTGAGTTGTAGGATGAGATGATGGATGATATGGCGGGGCAAATGGTGGGCTGGAATAGGATAGAATGGATTATTTGGAGCTGGGAGAGATTTAGGTTATGGGAGAATTCTAACCATTTCAGTTTTTGTAGTTCTAGACAGTGATGAGAGGAGGATGGTAGTTCAGTGGCTAATTTTGCTACTTTGTTATAGGTGGATTCAAGTTTGGATATAAGTGAGGTCTGCAGGTTGGTGAGAATCTGAGAGCCATAGAGAAGGGTTGGTAGAAGGTAGGCATGTGATAGAGCTATTTTAGCTTGACTAGAGAGAAAGTGTTTATTTCTATAAAGAAGACCAAGTTTTTGGTGTATTTTGTAATGTTGTTTAGTACATGCTGGTCAAATTTTAGCTGGTCATCAATGATGACCCCAAGTAGTTTAGTGTGATTATCCACCATGATAGGTGTATTGTTGTGGGAGGTGATGGAGACATTTGGTTTCAGGTGGGCCATTGTTTTAGTTAGAAAGAGAAGGAGTTTGGTCTTTTTTGGATTTAAGACTAGATGGTTATGGTTGAGCCAGGTCTCGACAGACAAGAAGGATTCCTGTGTTTTAGTATGGAGCTTGGGAAGTGTGTTAGCAATGGTGATGACTGTGGAGTCATCAGCATATTGCATTAAGGATGAGTGTGCGGTGGAGATAGATAACTGATTAGTAAAAATATTGAAAAACAGTGGTCCTAGTATTGATCCTTGGGGGATTTCTTGACTTTGTAAATTCAAATGCCCTGGAGCAGTTAGTCTGCATTCACACTAAGGGAACAAATATCCTTGATCTGGCACTCACAAATATGGAAGAGTGCTGCACCCCTGCCCCACCAACCCTCACTGATGTCCTCACTGGTAAGATCAGATCACAAAGTGGTTTCTTTTGAAATAAAGGTAAAACTAGCCCCTCATCCAACAGCAGAAACTTTAAAAACTTATCCGAGGTAAATTACCCCCTGTTAAGGGATAGCTGGTTTCCAAGCTCCCCAAGTCCAGAAAATACAGAAAGCTATGCAGAGGTGTACACAAAGGTCCTGTATGACCATATAAACAACTGCACAGAAATGCAGTACCATAGCAAAATAAACTCAGGTCAAACTGCTAAAACAATCTACCCAGGTGGACCTCTGGTGTTAACAGGTTGTTCAAAAAACAAAAGAAAATCCTGTTGTGAAGTCAGAGGGATTGTGCAAAACAGAGCAAAAAGTCCCTCATTAGTCTGAACAAGGAATCAGGGGACTAGTCAAGTCTCTGAAAGTAGACTTTGAGGTAAAAATAGCCTCCAAAGCTAAGACTAACCATAAGGTATTTTTCAGTTGTGTTTGCAATCTTAAGGGCAACACTGAACAATGTGCAAAATTAGTTGTAGATGGCACCACCTATACTCAGCTGGAAGATATAGCTAATCTGCTGGTTGACAAATTCATCTCAAATTTAACCTCTCCATCACACCCACTTCTTCTCCAAGAAATACCCTCCACTACTCCACTGCCAATTATCACCAAAGAAAAGGTTGCCACTGCACTCTCTAAAAACACGGCTTCACTGGGCCCTGACAATATACCATGATGCCTTTTAAACAGCGTAAATCAGGATTTATCAAGCCCATTAGGATCTCTGTTTAACCACAGCCTCTGGACGGGCTGTGTCCCGATAGAGTGGAGGACAACAGTCACCCTCTGCATAAAGTGGCACCATCTACCATCTACTGACTTGGGAAATTATGGACCCATAAATTTGACTAGTTATAAATGAAAGGCCATAAAAAAATAATGATGGACCTGTTAAAAAAACAATGTAGCAAACCTCTAAACCCTGGACCTGATGCAATTCACCTTTGTTAAGGGCAGGTCATGCCTACTGAATCCCATGGATTTCTTTGAGAAAGTCATTAAGGCTATGGTAGAACAGTACATACCACCTACCTTGACTTGACACAGTTCCCCTCTCAGGTATTATACATAAGCTCACAAAGCTGGGCATAAATCCCCCCATCACCAGATGGATACCCAATTAGCTCATGGATAGGACATGTATTGTTAAAGTGGGTGAATCCAGATTCAGCAAAATGCCAGTTACTAGTGGTGTGCCACAAGACTTAGTGCTGGGACCACTCTTGTTCAGAATATACTTCTCTGAAGTCAAGGCCAGTGTGGAAGTCTTCTGGATGACAAAGTTTGCTGACAACTGCAAGCTGGAGACAAGCACTGAATCCCCAACAATGTAGATATCCTTCAAGAGGGTCTTGATCAGACAAATGATTGGCGCCAAAACCATGGCCTAAAACAAAATGCAAAAATATATATATTTTCTTGCCCTTTGGGAAGTTAAATACCTCCGCAAATTGCAACATTAATAGCACACCCCTAAGAGTAGCTTCAGAGGTGAGAGATCTAGGCACACAGATAGATAGTAGCCGGAACTTTGATTTCCATGTGTCCACAGTGGTAAGGAGGTCCTTCTATGTGGCACAACTTATATACGAAGGTGTGGCATCCATATGTAAGGAAATTATAATTCCACCATATTCACCCCTCAATAGACTAATAATCGAGTACAGTGTGCTAATTGGCATTTACTTGACTAGGTATTTACAGTAGCTGGAGTGACCTCATAGGTTCCTAACAAACAAAATACAGGGTGTAAACAACTTTCCCTATGTGGATAGACTAAAACCCATATCCCTTTACTTTGTCTCCTACCGACTATTAAGGGTTAGCTGATGCCTGACCTAATGGGCACTCACAGATCTAGCCTTGATGGAGCTGCTACACATATAGAAGTTAGATAGTATGAGAGTCACCCAGTCAAGGGTTCTAAAGTTAGTGACTCAAACAAAACATGCTGGAGAGACAGGTAGGTGTCTGAGAAATCGCCCCTTCTTTGGAACAGACTTCCTGTTGGCATTAAGCAGAGCTATTCTCTGGCCCTCTTCAAATTCAGTTTGGCTCAGTGGATGAGGAATCATGAATTCACACCTGGGTACTGCCTGTGTCCCTTATGGATAGGGGAAATCTGTAAGGTAATCAAGGCATAGGCACAAAATCCATACTATCTTCTTGGCCCTAGAGACCATATACTGGGTAAAATTGGGTTATATTGGCTACGCTTGTAAGGGTGTTAAATGGATTACTATCATGAATGTGACATTTGCAAGTGCGAACAGTGATGTTACCGATGCATATCCTCAACTCATGCATATTAAATAGGTTCAATGGTCGACTAGACAACATCAACAACATTTTGTCGATATTAATATCAAAAGCTGCCATTGCCAACCATGCTTCTTGTCCCTGCCTTGTTGACAATCTTATGAACTGACGTACAACTGTACGTGGACATTCTGACTGTCACTTCTACCATGGTCGAGGAGGTGCCTGTCGTTCAACAGTCTTTCTGCCTTTTGATTGTAAACCCTGTTAAACTGTTACCCCAGGAATCTCCTATGAAGCTATGAATCTATTCCTCTATCAGGGTTCATTTATCTGCCATTTCAACATGTCTGCCCATAGATCCTCCCGTTTCAAGGCAGTTGCATGTCAAAATGTTCTTGAAACAGGTTTTGCATAAGAGGCCTCCAAGAAAAATGATGGCTGTCCTTGGGATCTTAATTTTGTTTTAGAGAAGCTAGCAGTTGTTCAATTTAAACTAGCTAATCTGGCTGACTTGAAGTTCTTAACATGGAAAACAATTTTATTAATTGCTCTAACCTTTGCAAGAAGGGTATCTGAGCTGCATGCTCTTATGGTGAGTCAACCCTTCCTCATTTTCCACAAAGACAAGGTTTCTTTGAGAACTAATCCTTCTTTTACACCTAAAGTGCTATCCAAGTTTACCTGAGGTCATATCCATCTACCTGTTTTCTTTCCTGAACCTAAAAATGAGGGAGAAAGAATACTGTATACCTTGGATGTCCACAGACAACTCAGGTACTATTTTGACAGAACTAAATCTTTCAGATCATTGGATCAATTGTTTACTTCTTGTGAAGGTAAAAAGAAGGGACAGCTGGTATCAAAACAGACTATTTACAAATGGTTATCTAAGGCTGTTACCTTTTCTTATACTTACCGTAACAAATCTATTCCAGGTAGGGTCAAGGCCAACTCTACAAGGACCTTGGCTTCATCTGTTTCTTTTTGGAAAGGATTACATTCTAGAAGTATTCTAGAAGCTGCTACTTTGTCATCTGTATATACTTTTACAAAGCACTGTAAGCTGGATTTCTTATCTAGGTCTAGATCATATTTTGCTAGGACCAATCTCCAAATATAGTTACCTTTGGTAATCTACCTATATAACTAAGGCTAAAGCAGCAGTGATCCATATGAAGAACATAGTACAGTTGTGTAAGTTGAACTTACCGTAGAGGTTTGAATGATCAGTGCTGCAGTAGCTGCTCCCTCCTTCCACCCCCCCCCCTTTTTTGTATGTTTTTATGCCAGGGTGTGGACATTTATTTTTTTGTTATTCCTAGCCTTGTCCTTTCAGGAATTTGCCTTCCTTTCTCTCTCTCTGTTGGCAGGACAGTTCTGAAGAGCTTTGCACCCAAACTTGTCTTTTAGTCAGCTCAACTTGAGCTGCTTGACAGTTTGGGCATGTGGAAGGTGCCATGAAGCTTCGTAAGCTGGCCAGCTGTTATATCCTTGGCATGCTATAGCCCATATAGCTGAGTCTACAGCAGCACTGATCATTCAAACATCTACTGTTATGCTAAGTTCAACTTATAATGATCCCCTTAAATCTGAGAAGACCTATAGTACTTTTACCCTTCTGAGGCCAACACTTGGAGATCACATTGGTAAAAAGACCTTTTAAAAGATTTATTTTGCAGCTTGGAACATGTGTCATATAGAACTATGAACTGAGCAG
The DNA here is from genome assembly GCF_019279795.1 of Protopterus annectens. Classification (NCBI taxonomy): domain Eukaryota; kingdom Metazoa; phylum Chordata; order Ceratodontiformes; family Protopteridae; genus Protopterus; species Protopterus annectens. The sequence continues at coordinate 243,536,657 of NC_056725.1, read as the reverse complement.
GGCTTTCTTCTATTTTGCATAAATCTGATGGATTACTTAACTTCCATATACTAAGTGCTTTATGGCAATTGGTAAATGCTTGCTCATTCTGTTATCTGCTTGTTCATTTTAACCATTTGAATTTTAATACAACATATATCCATGATTAATTTTACATGAAAATCTATATGTAACTACTATTACTGTTATTTACTTTTATTGGGTGATGCATTTTTCCCGCTGTTCTACTCAGTGCTATTACTCTGTGTGTATGCCTTTGTGTATCTCTCTTTATATATATGTGTAGATATATATATATATATATATATATATATATATATATATATATATATATATATATATATATATATATATATATGTGTGTGTGTGTGTGTGTGTATGTATATATATATATATATATATATATATATATATATATATATATATATATGCCGCGGTGGTGTAGCGGTAGCATTGTTGCTTCACAGCAAGAGGTTCTCCCGTTTGATTCTTGGCTGGAGTGCCTTCTGTGTGGAGTCTGCATGTCCTCCCTGCGGTCGAGTAGTGTTCAAAAGACATGCGTGAATGGGTGTGCCTTCTTTGAAGGCTGGGCTGGCTCTTCGGCACCGTAAAAATCTACTGCCAATCATTAGTGGACCGGAGTTCTGCTGTGGCGACCCCTAACCGGGAAAAGCCGAAAGAAGAACAATATATATATATATATATATATATATATATATATATATATATATATATATATATATATATATATATATAATATATAGGAGCTCTACAGAATCCTGAAAGACCAAAATCTCGAAAGTTCAAAATTCTAAAAACTCAAAATACTGAAAACACACAAGATACCAAAACTTACTATATTCCAGTACAAGTACATACAGAAGCAAATAAAACACAAACTATATTACTCTTCTCCAAATATAAGCAGGGGGAAAGCCCCCCTGTACCCCCCAAGTGGGGGGCTGCATCCCAACACCCCCTGCTACTTAAATATATCAACTCCAAGATTTCACTTAGTGTAGTGAAGTGCAATGTCGGAGTTGATATATTTAAGTAGCAGGGGGTGTGGGTGGTGCAGGGGGGCTTGACCCCCTGCGTGTATATATATATATATATATATATATATATATATATATATATATATATATATATGTGTGTGTGTGTGTGTGTGTGTGTGTGTATACATTGATTTATCAAACTACACAAACATTGAATGATAGGTGATTGAAGCCAACATTTTTAAAATCGGTAAAATTGAGGACATCAAAAAAAAAAAAGATTACAAAAGGAAACAAAAAGTTTTTTTTTTTTGGTGATCTGATCACCAAAATCCCACTAAAAGTTCAGTCATAATTTGTCTTTTTATATACACACAAACACACACTAAGCCCCCCTGCTTATAGTTGAAGGGTAATATGTTTCTGTATGTACTTGTGCTGGAATATAGGAAGTGTTGATAGCCTGTGTGTTTTCAGTATTATGAGATTCAGTATTTTGAGCTTTCAGTATTTTGAACTTTCAAGATTTTGGTCTCAGGTATTTGGGCTTTCAGGATTTTGTAGCGTGCCTATATATAAATAAATAAATAAATATATATAAATATATATATATATATATATATATATATATATATATATATATATATACATACACAAATCTATGAGTATACCATTGTTATGTCTATGGCCCAGGTGATGCCTGAAAAAGGTCTGCTGACCTGCTGACTATGTATCTCCCAGGTCATTAAGTAAGCAGAGGTAATTCAGAGGGCTTGAGTGAAGTTTGGTATCCCACCTCTGACCCAGAGGGTGACAGGACTAACTATAAACAGAGTATAAAAGATTAGTCCAGATAAAATCACTTCAGCTTGCAGATCCTGGAGGCTGTCTCTCTGATACCATTACTGTAGGAGAAATAAAGACACCTTGTTGATATTTCCAGTAGTTTATTCAGTTGAGTAGGTAGATTGTTGAGTATTCTTGTTCTAATACATTACACTCAACAGGTCAGTTATTTAAAGGCAGTTACAGACATTGGTGGGAGGGTCCAAAGGAGTTGACTGGAGGAAAATCTGGTAAATGAAAGCTAGAAGTCAATCCCAAACTTAGAGGTTAGTCCCTTATTTGAATATTCTTGAAAGACCCATGAGGGTTTACTAGCTCAGCAGCCTTTGGAACCTCAGTCTTAGTTAAAAGGTTTTATTTTTATTTTTAACTTCTAACAAACAAATCATGACAACACAATATGAGCTACAACTATAGAACACAAAGTAAGTCTAATAGAGTAGTTTACACTTTGAGCATTGAAGATGTTTACTTTTATGGGGCTATCACCAGAGTTTATTAGTCTGTTTTATAACACATGTAAAATGAGGGACTGTGTCTGCATCAGTGGGGCTCATATTCCTTGGAGCCAAGTATGAAAGCTTTATTACAGAACATTTTCCAGTCTATCCCAAGTAATATGAGAGGCCATGCCTACTTTTACGGGGCTCATTATCTCCTGACATACAATATGAAAGGCTAATATTCTCTAGTATAACAGTGCCTGCTTATAAAAGACTCATATACATGATTAAGGTGACCAGTCCCCGTTCTTCTTCCTTTTGATGAAGACAGACCTTTTATATGCAGGAGAGGTAGTCACTTAAAGCTACACTAGGTTATTCCCCATTTTTGAACAGTACATGCATCCAGAGAAATAGCATACAGTGGAAAACAAGTCAGTGTTTATTTTTTACAGCGCTCATGGATGTACACAAGTAGGAGGACAAAAGTAAGTAAAGTGTGTGGAATGTTACACCTCTAGCATCCTACCCATATCTTGCACTCCAGAGCTTTTTTCTGAAAAATAACTTCTGTCTAGGTTTTCTGTGCCCATTGAATAAAAATCCACCAAGTGGTGAACTGAAGAGTATATAAAAACTTCAATAAACATAAGAATCTCAGATCTTCTTTGAGCATAGGCAAACTGTGCCTATGATGCTAAGAATATAGCAGTGTGGAGTGGTACCCTGGAACAACAATTTTCATTCCACTATAGATCATAGAAATGTTGTTAAATACAGGCCCTGTGGCTACAGTATCTATACCTGGTTGCTGTGGGGTAGCTGCAGTGAAAGATGGAATGCTTTTGGTCCTAGACTAGAGCATGATTTTATGGTACTCCAGTTGGGGGTCTTCACTGTCTAGCTTCTTCCTGAGTCTAGGAGTTACTGAGTGCTCTACTGTTCAGATTCTTCCTCTCCAGATTCCAGGTGGTGAAGTCAGGGCTCTTCTGTTCAGATTCCTCTTCTCTTCAGGTACCAGGTGGTAAAGTTAATGCAAAAGAGTGCTAGATAGCTGTGTGCATGGCTAGATAAGGGGCTGTGCTGGTGGTGCCATGTGGCCCGGGGTGGGGTTAGATGATATTAGAGGCTGCTGTAATGAGTATGGGAGTGGGCTGTCAATCAAACTGGGAAGCTGGAATTCATCCACCTTTTCTCACTCTTAGCACCAAAAAGAAAGCCCAAGTCCCAAATCAGTAGTAGAAAAAAATAACATTTCAAATAACTGAAAGTTGCTGTTTAAGTTTGTGCAGATCATGAGGCAACAAACACTTTCAAACCCATGCCATTTATTTTTTAGATGTGTATACATCTAGAGATTACAAAAATATAATAATGTGGCTTATTTTCCATGTCACTGGTTCACCAGATAAAACATGCTGATGTAGATGCACTGATTTACTTGACTATCTTTTTCATAGTAACAGCAGCAATCAGAGTTAATTAACGGTTTATGTCCATATTCTGGGTTAGGTGTTTTAGCTGTATGATTTATGGTTTAATTTCCTGAATGCAACCACACTTTTAATGGAAATGCTTGGGTGTAGACCAGGGAAGTTGTGGGCATCCTGCCTGATCTGCCAGCTTAGCTCAATTTTTTTCAAGGATCACTTTTGTTTCCTTTGAATGGACCCATAGTGAGCTTGTCCAGGATGTTGACGTGGAAACCTTCATGGTCTGGGAAGTCATGGCAGTGCTTCGCTAGTTGTTTTTGAGGATCTGGAGTCTGATGTCAGAAGGGTGGTATGCTACCCTGATTTTTAATTTGTTCACAGTTTTCACTATATAGAAACAACTGCAACCATTACACTGTGCACAGTATATCACAAAAGCAGTTTTGCAATTACCAAAACAAGTGCTGTTCATTTTTCCCCTGAGTACTGGACAAAAGAAGTAGCCCTTATTGTAGTAAGTGCAAAAAAAAGGGAAGCCAAAGAGGTAATTTCCTTTGTTGTCTTCCTCCTGTCTGAATTTGCACTCTTATGTTCCTGGCAATAGGGGTCTGAGTAGGTACAAGAAGAAAGGAAAGGAAACAGGGATAAACTTTGGTCTGGGAATATGATGAAAATGAATAGCAAGGGATGCAGTTACATAGAAAAGAAGCAAAGTAAGAAGTCTGGTAGAGGAAAGGAACAGACACTTTTCTTTAGGGTTGGAGATGTAGGGGAGAGTGTAGGTGGTTAGTTGGGAATGTATAGAATTTTAAGAATTAGGAAGCATGTTGGACAGTTGTGAAATCATTTTTCTATGAGGCGTCATGGGTTGTTGCAGTGTGAAATAATCAAAAGGAGCTATTGGTTTCTCTACTTTGTACTTATGTAGCCTTAAAAGTTGTTAAAAGTGTTAAACTGAGTTGTACAAAGGAAACTTTGACATGTAATGTATATTTTGTTGTCTGTTTTATTATGGTCAAGACAAAATATTAGGAGATCCTATTCTTTTTTGTGTAGTTTTATTTTCACACTGTTGGCCAGTGATATCAGGACTTCTCTACAGCCAGATCCCTGATATTACCATAATCAGTGGTTTTCATGCATGTTTCGACCTCCCCATGTGTCCCTTTCAGGAGAATCGTATGTGTGGAAGCCCTCGATTTCCATCTGTAGTTTCTTTCCGGGAGAGATTACTGCACTCTACTAAGTGGTACAGGGCCATATGAGGAGATGAAATAGTGTGGCATGCAGTGGGATTTTCATTGACATCATGAAGAAAATGGTACACCTACATGGTTGCAGTTGTTATATATACCCACCCCATCTCTAATGCAGTGCTGGTGCTGGACAAGACCCTGGTAACATCCCTCTTATGCTTTCCTCACTTGTGTGCCCCTGGTATGCCCTCTCATTCTGCCCTTGGAAAAGACAAGTGAGCTCTGCCTTTTCATTCCTTTTTTCCCCTATTCATTTTATTTAATAATATATGAACTGCCACACAACAAAAAGACAATAAACAATCGCACACACACACACACACACACACACACACACACACACACACACACACACACACACACACACACACACACACACACACACACACACACACACACACACACACACACACAAATGCAGCAAGAAAATAAGAATTGCTATTTGTTCTGAACATATTTTACTGTTCCCCACTGTAACTATATGCAGTTCTACTGTATAACCATCAGATATGCAAAACACACTACTATACTAATTTTCATGCATATCATTATTAATTATCATTAAGCCAACTTTAAATCTAACCATAGCCATGCTTAGCATTTATGCATATTGTCAGTCTTGGATCAATTCATGTAACTTGGATCAAATACCCTAATACTGACATCATTAAAGTTTCACTTATTTGGTTTTCCCCCTATCTTCTATTCTCCACTGCAACTCCTTGCTGCCACAGATTCAACCTTACCTTCAAATGTCTAGCACTACAATATTAACCTAAACCGTTAGCAAATCTGTCCAGAGTTTTACACTTCCTTCCATAAATTTTTGAGGTTCCCCTTCTGTGCAACTGATTTATTAACTCATCCTTCAGTAAACTGAATGGAGGGTGGAGGGTAGGTGCAGCTACTGCACCAGTGAGGAATTCAAAAATGTAGTTATAGGTAAAAGCAGCTTATACAACTATACTTTGCTTAGCATCCCCTGTGCTGCAGCAGTCCTTAGGCTATGGGTTGAATACCAAAGCCTATCCATCTTGGGATATGGATACGAGAGCCCCTGTAGGATGATCTTAGAAAAGTTTGACCTGAACCTAAAGAAGGAATCCAATTTGTAATGCTTATTGAAGTTATGTACCGAAGACTATGTAGCAGTTTCTAGAATGCTTCTAGAGTCCACCTCTTCCCAATATGACATAAAGAAGACAATGCTGTAGGGCACTGTACTTGGATACTGCCTAGAATGGTTTTGCATGGTGGAAATAAAAAAAAAAAAAAAAAAACAGTAGCTGAAGACTACCCCCAGGAAATTATCTATTTGGAAGCAGGATGTCCCTTTTTTGTCCTTTGACAACATTTATGTGGTATGGAATGTCACACCTCTAGCATCCGACCCATATTTTGCACTCCAGAGCTTTTTCTGAAAAATAAAATTAAAAAGCATAAAAGAAACAATTATAAATATTTTATGAACAATTAAAGCTACTAGAACTGTACAAATGGCAATGTTATCAGAAAGAAGTAATCCGATGTTGTCACTTTTCATTTTATCTTCGACATATTGGCTGTTGCTACAGCTCGCGAAGGCCAAAAACTCTTAAGCTCAACCCTTACCCACAATACTTCTCTTCCAAGTACCTCAGATCTCATTTGTCTCTTTTCAAGACAGACGTGATCGCCACTGCTCTTGAACTAAGTAATATTTTTTGATAATTTTTTTCTCTTCCTTTCCATCTTCTTGCTAAAAAGCTTTCCATTTAACCTTCCCACACTACTGTTGATCTAGTTAAGATTTTCTTCGCTCTCTTCTGCTTGCCTTTCTTGTCCATAAACTTTGGTGTATCTCTTACTATCGTCATTGATAGTTTTTCCCCTATTTTCAAAAAAAAAACTCTCTTGTGGTTCTTCTTGTTTGAGTGTGCTGCAAGATCTTTTGTGTGTGTGTGTGTGTGTGTGTGTGTGTGTGTGTGTGTGTGTGTGTGTGTGTGTGTGTGTGCGCGATTGTTTATTGTCTTATTTTTTGAAGGGTGTACCTTCAAAATGGCAGACAAGCCAAACATGCCCACCGGCTTAAAAAGATGCTAGAAGTGTGAGCATAAGATCCCTAATTCAGATTCTTATCAGCTCTCTTCACTTGCAAGAGGACTGTTCAGTTTGCCTTAGCTTCAGTCACAGATCTCTTGTAGAGAGAGGTTAGAAACTTATTTTAAAGAGTTTGCTCCCCTTAGCATTCAGTAAGGCCTTATCTGGTGCTGAGAAAGCAAAAACAAAACTGATGTCTCTTCACCTTCTTCATCTGCTTCCTCTTCTAAATCTATAGAGAAACCAAAAAGGAGGAGCCTATTAGTACCATGTACTCTACTGGCACCTTCAGCTAAAAGAGATAAGTCAGCAGTTCCTTTAGTAACTTTGGAATCCTCCGACTTTTCTTCTAAAACCTAGGTACCAAAGCAATCTTCAGCATTGAGCATTCAACAGCAGTCAGATTATTTGGCACATGACTCTTCAGTGCAGTCAACCATTAAAACCCTGACACCAAAATCATTGGCACCTAGAATCTTGGTGCAAGGGTTTTCAGAAACTTCAACACCAATATCTGTGGATCACATTTATTTTTTGGTTCTGACTACTACAGCAATGAGTACTAAATTTGACGAGTCCATTTCAATCTGCCACAAGCCTCTTACTCTCCTACCATAGATGCCTTTTCAGACAGATTATCTTCCCATTTTTCTAGAAGGGACTAGGTCTCCCTCCATTGTGTTCACCCAATCCACCAAAAGCTTGACTAAGGATGATGTGGAGAGGCTGGTGAATAAGATTGTCTGGGAAATAGGTTTTTCAGGTATCCCTTCAGCTGTGACCCCCATGGGCCTAGGAGCTGAACCTTCATTGACTTCTCTTATTATTCCTCCTCTGACTTTATCTGAAACCTTATAGTCATCTGCTTTGAGCCACCTGGCACCAATTGCATTGGTTCCAGAGATATCCCTATTTTCGTAACAGGTTGCTGCTCTGAGGTCTTCAGTTCATTTGGATCTGCAGACCTCTCGGAGCAGTAGCTGTCCTGCCAGCTCTAGGGAGGATGAGATTCAGCTCTTGTTTTTTCAGAGCCTTCTATGCACCTCAGAGCATTGGCATGGAGCAGTTCTGCTCTGGCTTTGGTCTCAGGAGTTGTCTCTTTGGAGCAGGAAGTGACCACGGCTCAGAGACAGTCTTTCACAGTTCTGGGCTCTTCCACTTTGGAGCCAATCCCCCTTACTTCCTCACGCCCATATATTCATCTTGCAATCCCACTGAGTCAGCACGTGCCAAAGCCTCAGGACTTTTGGATAACAGTTCTGTCCTCTTCTGTTACCTCCCCGGACCACCCACTGAGGTGGTCCCTAAGAAGAGAAAGTGTAAGAGGAAACACTTGGATTCCCCAGAGGAATCAGTCACTGAAGACATTGACTTTGATAAAGGGGAGGGATCCACTAGGTCACCCCCTGATGATGTCTCATTTGGAGACATCCTGGAGATTTTAAAACAGAGGGGTGACTGGAAGCCCCAAAATCCTCCACCTGAGGAGTCAGTGTACTTACAGGCTTTTGCCACTTGGCCCTTTACCTCTTGGGTGACCCTATCCACTGACAAACTCATTCAGTTGATTTTGCAGTAGGAGTGGAAGGCCCATGGTACCATGGAGCCCATGCCCAGGAGACCTGATAAAATCCTGTCCACACCCAAGGATAAACCTTTTTGGGCTAAAGGGTTAGCAGTTAATGCCATGGTTGCAGCAGCAGCCACAAAGAAGGAAATGGCTGAGGAGAGTTCCTCTATCCATCCACCCACCCAGCAGAGAGTCGGGAGATGGATAGATTTGAAAAGCATGTTTATGAGTCATCAACCTTTGCCTTAAGGTCTTTGAATTTTCTGGCACATTTTACCAGACTTCAAAGGGTTTGATCAGGGAGTTAGTGGATACCCTAGCAGGAGCCATTTCTGGGGAGGTTCAAGACAAGGTTGCTTCCCAGTTGGCCATCCTGGTGTCTTTGTTTAATTCAGCCTTGAGGCTCATTGCACATGCAGTCGAAGCGACTACCAGAGTGGTGGGTTGAGGCGTTACTATTAGGAAGCACACCTGGATGCACCTATGTGACTTTGTGGAGCCATTTAAGTCTTTATTCATCAATGTACCCTTTGACTGATCATCCCTATTTGGACTGAAAGTATTATTTATATACCAAAACATTATTCAGGTGTGAGAAAGATGGAAAGACCCTTTCTGCCATAGCAGTACATTTTTCCACTCCCCAACAATCCTTTTCCAGGAATCAGAAAAGTAGTGGGAAGATGTGATTCAGAAAGTCCCAAGGGCCTTTTCAAGACACACATAGAGTTAGTTCCCCCAGGTGCAGAGAGGGAAATTTAATGCAAGACACTGTCCATGCAGCAGAGGTGGCCTACAAAGCCAGGGTTTCAGGGATTCCTTTCTTGGTAAACCCTACCAACATTCCTGAAAGGAGGACATATTGTCTTCCTCTGGAGGCAGTTGGGGACAATTATTCCTACAGAAAAACACCTGGCTACAATTAACTTCAGATTCTGGGTTCAGAGGATTATATCCAGAGGCTACACTGTCCCCTTTTCTTTCTCCCCTCCTACACACAAGAACATCCCTGATGTTCCAGCCAGTCAGAAGAAACAGGCAATTCTAGAGGTCCAAAAACTGCTAAAAAAAAGAGTCATCCAAGAAGTCCCACCAGACCAGATAGGATCCAGAATTTACTCAAGATGTTTTTTAGTGCCAAAAAAGATAGGGGACTGCAGACCAACTCTGGATCTCAGAATACTAAACAATCAGTTTTCCAAACCAAATTCCAGATGGTCACCGTACAATCCATTACTTGCATTTTTGGAAAAGGATGACTGGATGTGGTCTGTAGATCTTCAGGATGAGTATTACCATATACAAATGGAGAAGCAATCCAGAAGATTCTTCCACTTTTGGCTGGGAGCCAGTCACTACCAATTCAGAGTTCTTCCCTTTGGTTTCAACACGGCCCACTGGTGTTCCCCAAATGTATGGCAGCAGTCGCAGCTCACTTGAGACTGCAGGGATTCTGACTGTTTCTGTATCTAGATGACTGGCTCATTACTGCCCTAGCCAGGCATCAATTAATAGTAGCAAGAGACCATATACTTCACACCTGTGATTCTCTAGGAATAACTGTAAACTACAAAAAAACTGAAGTTGATTGCAACTCAGACGTTAGAATTCATAGGAGCACTTCTGAATACTCATACTTCCATAGCTTCTCTTCCTCTTGCCAGACTTCACAAAATCAGAATTCAGGTCCAGTGAATAATAAACAGCAAGAAAGTATCTGCCTGTTTAATTCTACAAGAATTAGACTCCACGGTAGTGGCTATAACCCTGGTTGCCTTAGCAAGGTTCTACATGAGAATACTACAGTGGTTGCTAGCGTGTCATAGACAATGTCGTATCAACCCATGTCAGATCTGATTTTGATCACCAATCTGTGCAGAACAGATTTAGCTTGGTGGATACATTCCAAAGACATTCTTCTGGGCCATCCACTTACCCCATCACAACCCAAGGCTGCAATAGCCACAGATGCCTCCCAGATGGGGTGTGGGGGCATTGTCTGGGAAAGACAGTCCAAGGCACTTGGTCTTCAATGGAGGCCAACTTGAATATCAATGTCCTAGAGCTAAAGGCAGTGCTTTTGGCATTGTGAGGATTTCAAGCTGCTCTTCCCTTGGGGACTATTGCAGTCCAAACAGACAATATGTCAGTAGTTTTGTACATAAACAAATAGGGAGGGACAAAGTTGTATCTCCTATGTTGAGAAGCACACAGAGTGTGGCAGTGGTTGATCTCTCCCAAATGCTTTCTGATAGCAACGCACATTCTGAGGAGTCCCAGTGTGATAGCGGACAAACTAAGCAGGTGTATTCTCCTGCCTCATGAGGGGTCTCTCAGTCCATAGGTGACGGAAAGGATTTTCCATCAGTGAGGCCAACCTTGCTATGACCTATTTGCCTCTCCCCTAAGCAAATGCAGCAACTACTTTGCCATGATCCTCCCTCTGGGGGAGTCACCAAAAGATACTGTTCTTCACATTTGGCCCTCCTGACTGCTGTGTGTCTTTCCCCCAATTCCACTAATCCTGAAATTCCCACAGAAGGCAATCAGGTTGAAGAGCAAAGTAATCCTCATTGCACCTTATTGGCCTCAACAGATATGGGTCCCCTTTCTTTGGCCTTATGTGATTCAAAAGCCTTGGATTCTGGACCCGGCTCCGGATCTGTTGTCCAATCCAGAGGGACTAATTCATCCAAACATAATGAACCTCAAGCTGACAACTTGGTTTCTCCAATTCCATTAATAGCCAGGCTACCTTCACATTCTTCCCTGGTGCATCATATCCTTTTGGCTTCTCATTAGCCAACTATCTGCAGACTCTTTACCAATAAATGGAAAAGCAAATCCAAAGAACAAAAGTGTATTCCAAACACTACTAACCACCACGAAAGAGCAAAAAGACAATATAAAAGTCCAATAGCTTTATTGAAGGTGAGCGCTTTCGCAACCTGTCCTGGTTGCTTCATCAAAATGGTCTGGTGAAGCATCCAGGACAGGTTGCGAAAGCGTTCACCTTTAATAAGGCTATTGGACTTTTATATTCCTTTTTGCTCTTTCATGGTGGTTAGTAGTGTTTGGAATACACTTTTGTTATTTGTATTTGCTTGCTGTGTGATTTTTCCAACACTCAACAACAGGGCTTTTTCTTTGGAGCTATTAGTAAATGGAAAAGGTTTACCATTTGGGCTCATGCTAACAACTTTTATCCCTTTTCAGCACCCATAGATACAATTCTAGAATTTTTATCATCACTGTTCTATGCAGGTGCTTCCCAGTCTACAGTTAGTTTAACTAGCAGCAATTTATAACTTTCATAATGGCTTTGAAGGAATTTCTTTGGTTTCCCATAAACTCTGCAAAGCTTTTTTGAAAGGGATGCTTTAATTAAAATCTCCTCACAAGATCCTACCCCTCCTTGGGACCTCAACTTAGTTTTAGTCTATTATTCGATCAGCCTTTGAACCATCAAGTGATTGTGACTTGAAGTTTTTATCCTGGAAAACATTTTCTTGGTGGCAATAACTTTTGCCAGAAGAATTTCCAAGTTACAAGCTTTGTCATGTAACCTGCCTTACTTGCTTTTTAACAAAGACAGAGTTTCACTGAGAACCAATTCTTCAATCCTGCCCAAGATAGTGTCAGAGGGTAATATTAATCAGGCTATTAGTTTACCAGTATTTTTCCCTAAATTTGCCAATAAGGGTGAATACTGCTTGCACTTGTTAGATTTGCACAGATAGTTATGTTTCTATCTACACAGAACAAAACATTTAAGGAAGTCAGCTCAACTATTTGTGTCTTTTTCACCTACAACTCTTTGTCAACCAGTGAGCAAGGTGACGCTAGCCAGATGGCTCAAAGATTGTATCACCTTTATCTATAATAAAAGGAAAATAACTTTGCCTAGGCCTGAAAAGGCACATTCAACAAGAGATGTGGCTGCTTCAGCAGTTTTTCAAACTAGAGATTCTTTGGATGATATTTGAGATGCAGCAACTTGGGCCTCCCCTCATTTCTTTATTTCTCATTACAAATCAGATCTGGTCTCCAGGGGAAGAGGGTCTTTTGGTTCAGTGGTGCTCATATCCTTCCATGAGTCCTCCCTAGATCAAAGGTAGATGGAGTCTCTGTCCCATGTGTTGAGGATAAAATGAAAATTGATGACATCAGATAAAGAAGTTACGTACTCACCATAACGTTCCAGCTGTGTTTTCTATTTTCATTTATCCTTGACTCACTTCCCTCCTCCACCCGGCCTTGTCAGTTTTTTTGGTTGAGCGGGTCATACCTTGGCTTACTAAGAATTTTTTGTTGCATTATACCAGATATGGTCTGTATAAAGGCTTTTAAGTTTTCTTCTTCACTCTGTCTGTTTTATGTGCAAACTCGATCTGAAATACATGGGAGAGGAGCATTGTGGGTAGTGGTTGAGCTTGAGATTTTTTGGTCTCCGTGAGTTGTAGTAACAGACGAGTCAGTATCAAGAGTTTTAGTAACAGGCGAGTCAGTATCAATATTCAGAATTGAACCCATATGTCAAGGATAAATGAAAATGGACAACACGTTATGGTGAGTACTCGACTTCTTTTCTTTACAGTAATAATAGTCAGTGCAATCATAGTTGTCACTCGTTCAGCTCTAATACAAATAATAAGAAGGCCTGGGGTTTCATTCAGATGCTTTAATATATACAAACACATCAGGATGGGTAGCAACATCTTTAAATACGAACAAACTAACTAAAATACAGAGCTTAAATGCATATATGTTCACATCTTAACAGCTGACTACAAAATATCAGTCAGGCTCACATGTGCTCAGTACATATACCCTAGTGCAAGCCCTTGCATAGCTTTTTAAAGGTACATACACATGCAAATTGATCTATATCCCCCCTCTTAAAAAGACTGCCCTTCATGCAAAACAATGGTAGAGCTAGGCATGCATTACTGTGCACATTAGAAACAAAATACAGTGTTCATGTCCAAGTTGCTTCATATCAGCTACAGGGTTTAGAGATTCGACCATATCATATGACGTAACAGTTGGGACTAGATTTAGCAACAGGGATAGTCTGCAGTGCACAACTCATATCAAGAACTTCTGGATTCATCATTGGAACAGGAATGTCCTCTGGAACATCTTCTGGAATTGGAACACCAGACAACTCACTCTGAGATAGTGTCCCTCTCACAGGCTGTTTGCTGTGGTATAGGCTGTGACATCTGTCTCCATTGCTTCTGATTCTGCATAAAAGTTGCTCCTTCTAATTCTACAATGTACGATCTTGGCTCTGGACCAATATTATTTATGACACCAATCCGATCATAGCATTTGGACATTTGTATCCTTACCACTTCTCCGTCTTGTAATGGTTTGAGCAGTCTATTGGTCTTATCGTAGTAGGACTTCTGGGATAGGTGCTTCTTCAACAGATTGGTTTTCACTGACCTGTTGTTCTTAACACATGGTACTAAAAGTTGACTACTGAGTCATAATGTGGTTCTGGTTTCAGTCAACTGAAGTCTCTGAGCAGGTGAACCAAGATGTTTATCATGAAGAACATTTCTGAGATTCAAGAGATTTGGGAAAACATCACTGTCGTCTCATTTTTGACTTCTCAGGTAACTGCTTTGCACTTTGAACTGCATGTTCTGCCAAACTATTTGACTGTGGGTACTCTGGACTACTTGTGACATGAGCAAAGTTCCATTCTTCTGCAAATCTTGAACTGTTGTCTTGCAAACTGCATGCCATTGTCAGAAATAACTTTGTGCAGCCTTCCATGTTTTATCTTAGTAATGACAGTACTACATGGTAGGTTAGGAAGTAAGTCAATTTTGAACCAGTTGGAGTAAGTGTGTACTAACACCAAATAGTGCTGACCATTCCACTTGAAGATATCAGTGGCTACTGTCAAACAAGGTAGTTCTGGAATCTGGTTAAGCTGAAGTGGTTCTTTCTGTTCATGAGGCTTAGTCCTATTACATACTGAACAAGAAGAAAGTGCTGTCTCAATGTCTTGTGACATAGAAGGCCAAAATACTATCTCTCCCTCTCACCCTTCTTTTGCTAGATTCAGTTCCTGGGTGACCATGATGCAAGATAGTAATGTACTCAGGTCGCAAAAATTTTGGAACAATTACTTTCGGACCTTTTGTAATGATACCTTTGTCAGGCAAAATCCCATCTTTGTATGGAAAATAAGGTCGCAGTTCTTGAGGTAATCTAGATTGCTTTGACAGCCATCCATGATTGATAAAGTGGTTTAGCCTTTCTAAACTTGGATCTGTGGCTGTGTGATTTCTCAACTCATCAAGATGTGTGCAAGAAAAATTTCACACTTCCATAACTTCAAAATCATCAAGTGATTGAGAACCTTGATTGTCATTTGGTTCAGTGGTATTTCTGGGTGATCTGGATAATGTATCAGTAAGATAAAGAAGTTTCCCTTTCTTGTAGACAAGATTGAAATTATACTTTTGCAATCTCAGCATCATGCATTTGCTTACTCAGGATATTGACTAATGGTTGGTGATCTGCTTTGATCTGGATAGGTCTACCATAAACATAATCATAGAACCTCCAACATGCAAACACAATTGCCAAATGCTCTTTCTCAATCTGGGTGTACTGCTGTTTAGTTTGGGTAAGAGTTCTCAATGCATGGGCAACAGGTTGATCCTCTTGTAGAATAACTGCACTAAGACCAAATTTTGAAGCATCACAGGAAAGTGTAACTGGTTTGTGAACATCAAAGTATCTGAGCATCGGCAGATTGGAAATTCTGTTTCAGGACATAAAATGTTCTTTGGTGTTGCTCTGACCAAGACCAGGATATATCTTTACATGTCAGCTCTCTCGGTGGTGCTGAAAGTTGCCTCAAGTCTGGAATGAACTTGCCTAGGTAGTTGAGCATGCCAATTAAACATTGCAGGGCTTGATCATTGTCTGCAGCTGGCATCTCAAGAATTTTGTTTGTTTTGAAAGATCTAATCATAGGCCTGTACTCGTAAATAAATAAGCAATATAAGGAACTTCTTGTAGCCTGAATTTGCATTTGCGTGCATTGAGCTTAAGAGTCACTTGACATGCCCTTTCTAGAACTTAACTGAGGTTTCTATCATGCTCGGCTTCATCATGAGCTCCTACTAGTATGTCATCTACTATGATAGCACAAGGATACCCAGAAAACATTTTGTTCAATTCCATGTTGAAAGACTTCACTTGCAGAATTTATCCCAAATGGCATTGTCAAAAATCTGTACCTGCCAAACAGAGTTCTGAAAGTAGTGAGCAATGAGGATTTTTTGTCAAACTGAATTTGCCAAAATGAACTCTTTGCATCTAAGACAGAAAAAATAGTGGCATTTGGCCTCACGGCTGCGACTTCTTTGACTGTGCGCATTTGATGATGAAGTCTTTTTAGCACTTTGTTCAAATCTTGTGGGTCAGATATTCTAATATAATATTCTAAGCCATTTTAAACTTCATGCCCCTTTAGTATGCCGGTTCTGACTGCAGGCCCTTTGGATATGTAATTTCTGATACCAAGACTTTTTGGATATGCCACTTCTGTCACCACATCACTTGTTTGTCTCTAATACAGGTAAAAAGAAGGCTTGGGGTTTCGTTCAGATGCTTTAATATATACAAACACATCAGGATGGGTAGCAGCATATTTTAATACAAACGAACTAACAAACAGAGCTTACATACATACATGTTCACATTTCAACAGCTAACTACAAAATGGCAGTTAGACTCACACGTGCTCAGTACTTATACTCTAGTGCAAGCCCTTGGATAGTTCTTAAAGATACATACACATGCATATTGATCTACAATAAGTACTATAATATATTATAATGCACACAAAACTCCAAGTTATATTTTTTGTTAAACTTTCACAAACAATTTGTCATATCTTACAAATTGTACTACCTAGAAATATATTGTTAGAACATTTTTGTTAACCAGCCCTAATGTTTCACATGACAACAAGAAATTCTTCTATGAATGCATGCTTACTGGGATAGTTACAAAAATATGAAAATATATGCTTACTTTTATAATTATCAATATAAATAACACAGATTATCTCTAAAGGTGTGCAACTTACAGTGCAAATATCCAAGGCAGTTTTCTTTAAGAACATCTAATGTTTCACCTGATGTCTTGGAACAGTTCGTAAGTCACTTGTTGTTTGAACTATTAACTGTTACATATGGAAATATTGTTTATTTTAATAATTACTAATGGATAGCTTGCAATATCTCAGATATACTTTTATTTAAATGGACATCAGCAATGAATTATCTTGCTTTCCACCATGGAGTTTCACAAAATACCTTTCAATAGCATACAGTGCTCTCAGCTATCACTATATGAACATAAGTATGAAAATATGAATAACTGACTAATTAATTTCTGTACTTCAAGGCATCCTAGACTAACAGTAGTAGTGTCATTTTGTTAATAACTCTGTATTTTCTAAAACTGCCTATTATTAGCTGATAACTAACTTGGTTAAAGAAGCCAGGCCTAAAAAAGGTCTGAACACCATAAGAAGCCATGGGTGTGAACTGGAAGCATACAAAAATTATGTTATAGGCTTGATTGAGTTATTAAAAAATAAATAGCTTTACTAAATAGCTTAGTTATTTCAAGACAGTACATGAGCTACCTGTGCCCATCCAGTGTATGCAGAATCTTTTCTCCCTGCATTTTAGTCCTGGGTAGGAAACTGGGAGATTGATGGTTTGAGTCAAAGTAAACTTTGAAGGCATCTTCGGACTTGAATGAGGGTTTGTTCTTAGAGACCCTATCCCTATGGAAAATCAGTTAGAGTTCATGCACTATGACAGCATGCAACTCAGATACCCTTCTTGAAGATTTCAGAGTAATAATGGATACAATTTTCCAAGACAAGAACTTTAAATCAGTTTAATAGGCAGGTTCAAAAGGTAACAATCAATTTCTCTAGCTCATATTTAAGATCTCAAGGAGGAACAACCTGTTTACAAGGGTTCAGGTGTAACACTTCTTTCAGAAATTGTGTCATAACAGAGAAGAAGATCCATAGGCAGACATGTTGAAATGACAGAAAGATGAACCTTTATAAAATAATCAGAGAGGCCAGCAGAAAGAAATTCACTCAAATATTTGAGCAGCAGTGGTATAAAATCACTGATAACCCCTGGTTATTGGTTAGACAGCAGCTAGAAAATTGCTGGCATTTTGTCTCCTTTAGCAACTCCTACTTGTTCTCATGAAAGTGCAAAAAGTGAATAGAATTGAATCATCCAGGCAATCAATTGAAGTTGATTGATAATTGGGATGCATCAAAATCACCCTGTATTGTGTGAGTCGATCCATTCTGTGAGGAAGCTTGTGATAATTGCCCTTGGCCATCTCCATAAGAAGGGAAAACCAATGTTCCCTGGGCCAAAAGGGGAGTCACCACAATTATTTTTGGTTATCCTTTTGAATCTTCAGAATTACCCTGGATATCAGTGGAAAAGGTGGAAACACATAAAGGAAGAGTCTATATCATGACGTTGAAACATTGTAATATGAAACACCTAAAGATCGACAAGTATTCATGGAAATGCATTTGCGCGATTCAATGAATACTTACAGGGCAAAGATGTAGTTTGCCAACTACAAAATGTTGCCCTTTCCTCCACTGTAGTGCGATCTCAGAGTTGGTATATTTAGTTAGGGGGGTGTGGGGGGAGCAGCCCCCCACATGGGTAGGTTTGTTTTAGGTTTAGCTCATTCCATTGTATTGCGGGGAAGTGTTTGTTTGCCCTGTAAGTATTCATTGATTCGTGGAAATGCATTTCGATGAATACTTGTCTATCTTTAGGTGTTTGATATTACATTTCAACATCATAATTTAGACCCTAGAGGAATGTTCCCTTCCAAGGGAATGAAATGCTTATATATTCCAGGGTTGCTTGCAAGGAGCTGTGGAATGAAACTTGTTTAGTTGTGTGTTTTGAATGGAGATGAACAGATCTATTTGAGGTGTTCTGCACAACTGGATCAATTCCAGGACCCCCTCCCCTTGTTCAGTTTCCATTTGCAAGAGTCTGTCCAAGGTCTTGCTCATCTTATCTGCCACTATGTTTTCTCTGACAGAACGTAAGATGCTTGGAGGTTTAAGGAAAGCTAAAGAGCTAATTCCTAAGCTATTATTGTCCTGCATAGGGGGGTACGTCCTTGTACCTTTCTTGATGTGGTATTTTCTGTAATCACTTAAAGAGGACTTGGGGATGAAAGGTAATGGAGAGACTTTAAGGCATGGATCTTGGATAACATCTCTTTTAAGTTGATGTGCTCTGGTCTCTCTGAAGGATTCCACAAGCCTTGCATTTTTACCCTTCTAGAAACTGTTCCCCAAGCAAAATCTCTTTCGTCTGTGGTGACAGGTTGGTTTGGCTTCTGAAAGGAGGAGAGACCTGGGTTCTGTTAATTTTTTTTTGTATACACTAATGCAGTTCCCTTTTTATAAAGCCCATAACTGGAATTTGATAATCTAGAGAATGCAAATGCCGGGTCTGTGTGCTTTTTTTATAAAAATTTTATCTTTCTCATTTGTAATCTGGCAAGAGTTAAGATGAGAGTCATAGAAGCCATGAAATGTAAGATCCTGAGAAATTCTCTTGCAGAAGTATGAGACTGATTGGAGACATTCGAGAAAAAAATCCAGATAAAAAAACACTTTGTCTTGTGTTCAAAATACCTTTTGAAGAGAAAAATCTATAAGGCATCCCAGAACCACAGGCCTGTTAGTCAGAGTCAAGGAGGATTTTGCAATATTTATCTGGAAGCCAAGATTAGTCAAGAGAGACATAACCCAAAATAATGGCTCTTGACTTCTGGATAAAGACTCTGCAATGATAAGCAAGTAATTTAAATATGGAGAGATGTGAATGGCATTCAGTCTGCAGTAAGCTATGAGTGGAGCTAGACATTTTGTAAATACCGATAGAGATGTAGATTAAGCAAAGGGTAATGCAGAAAACTGATAATGTGACAAGAAAACAGAGAACCTAGAAATTTCTTGAAGCATATGGCTATGAGAATATGGTAGTAAGCATCTTTTAGGTCAAGAGTTACTAAATAACCTATGGGTGTATTGAGAGGTAACAGGTTCTATAATGTCAACATTTTGAACTTTGGAACTTTTATGTACAGGTTTAGAAATGAAAGGTCTAGTACTGATCTCCAAGAGGCTTCTTTCTTTGGTACCAGAAACATTCTGGAATAGAAGTCTGTGCCCCTTTGAATTAAATACACTCCCCAGGATTCAAGAAGCTCGATGCAAGGATGGTTTTAGCCTTGCGCCGAGCGACCTCACTACAGATGGTGCAGCAGCACCATATGAATATGTATGAGGGCGTGCCCTCGCAACCTCGATGTGCACAGGAAACATGTGTAAGTGCAGGGGTGTGTACAAGTGCTCAATGGAGGCGTCAACATGCCCCGACACTTGCAGAACCTACTATACCTACTAGTAGAGCCCGCCCCTAATAGTAAGTCAGTAATTCAGTATCTCTGGATACCGAAATGTATGCTAAGCATACAAGAGTGTCCATGAAAAGTGAAATACACTCAAAGTAGTAAACGCACAAGCATGTAGTAGAATGATGAGCCCAGTAGAACTTTCACAATTATATTCCCTGTCCCTGTGTTCCTATTATACATTTGAATGCTGCAATATCGAAGGTGTAAGCAAAGCGCAGCATGTCTGCGCGTCACTGCCCTCCACCGAGCGTAGCTTACACATCATATTCATTCAAATAGAGAAAAACATGTGGAATCAACATAAGTGTCAATAGTGTAGTGTTTAGAGCATCCACCTAACAAACAAACATTCACGGTGCGAGCCCGACAATAGCATATATCATTTTCCATTTGGAATGAATGTTGTTTTGCCGTAAAACTGACATAAGAGTATTTAAACTTAAATATCATTCAAGCAAAGTGGCACTGTCATAATGAATAAGGTACTAATAAGCAGGTGTAAGCACAAATAAGCAGCAGTAAACACATATATGTTCCAGTAAGCAAGTCTGAGCGCACATGCATGGGTCTAAGCAGTGCCCAGCATAGGAAATGTATATAAGTATATACAGATATAGGAAATGTATATAAGT
>NC_056725.1:243060865-243138365 GCF_019279795.1 Protopterus annectens | reverse complement strand
CATACATATACATATGCATTCACATATTTGTCATTCAGATTTTACAGTTGTTGACAGTACAAACAAGTGATACACAAATGAGAAACAAAAATTGTGGGGTAGCACAAATGTTTGACTTCACATTTGTGTGAATCACAATTGCTTGAATTCAAACTTTATATAGTGAAAATATATTGGACTGTGCAGGAAAAATGAATGTTTAACTGAAAAGATGGTTGTTGTGTGAATATGCAACATTGTATTACAGAGGCTAGTGTGTATGTGTCAGTGTTTGATAGTTAGGATTAGATTTATCATTAGGTAAAGGGATAGATTTATTGTTTTGCCTGTTTAGTGTTGTGCATGTTCTGTGTCCTTTTGTCTTGAGTGGTGGTACTTCGAGGGAAAGTGGTTTTACTAATGTGATGTGTAGAGGCAGGAGGGGAGTTAGGATTAGTGTTAGCACATATGAGTAAGGTGGTATGGGGGGAGGGGTAAAGCAATCTTGCAACATCATATAGCTGATTGACTTTACGGATCAACTGTGGTCAACAGAACCATTATCATCCAAATGCAAAACTGATCTACCATGAGGGACCCATATATGATTACAGTATCTAAGATTGAATATTCACATAGTCAACTTGCAGATAGCTAGATAATAACATCAAAACCCATTGCACTGAAACATGACAATGGAACTTAACATGAGTCTGTCAGTGGAGGGGGGGGGGCAGTCCTTCATGCATAACCTGATCTCCAATCACTAGGACACACATTAACATATACCCTACATTAGGAAGAAATCCTGTCCTCAGTGCAGACCCAATAAACAAAACAAAATCTGCAATGAAATGATCTTGCACATTTGCTGGTCATTTGTATGTTTGATAAAACAGAGTGTAACGATATATATGCATTTATTTGTCAATGTGTGTGTGCGTGTGTGTTTGTACATGTACATACTGAAATAATATCAGTACTCTGTTTTGCTAGCTTGATTATTAGTTTAAATAAAAGGCTGCAAGAATAATATAGAGCAAAATGAAATATAAAGGGTTAATTTAGGAATAGTATAAAATGCTGAAAAATAGGAGGTATTAAGTGTGCTAGCATAGCTTAGATATTGACATCCATGTAAAGGAATATGTTATTGAGAAACAAAGTCTGTAAAAATAACTGTGCAGATGGCAGCTGGAAGGACATCAATGAAGTAAAGAGATGTAACATTAAGCAAGATAAAGTTAGAACGTCAAGTTTAGATAGTGCTGGAACACCACATTTCAGATAATGCAAGACTGAGTTTCTTTGGACCACCGAACTTGAAAGAATCAAAGACAAATCATAAATTAAAAGAACAAAGAAAAGTATTATAAATATGAGTGGGTATAAACAAGCTTTAAGAATTTGCCACAGAGAGCTGACAGCATCTGTGTTGCATGCTTGTAGATCCAAAAATAAAATGTAATAGTAAAGCATATTAACTGAAGCAGTTTGTGTGTATTTATTGTACTTAGTACAATACAGTAATAAGGCTAGTTGGTCACAATAAATAGTTAAATATACTTTGGTATGCATGCATGTAAATGCAAGTAACAGCAAGAAACCAACAGAAGGCAGTATATAATTTTTCAATGGCGAGCCACAGTAGACAGACCAAATGGTTTCTTATTGTGACAGCTGCCACTTCTTTTTTATTTTATTCAGTTAGTATGTCCAGTTGTAGTGCAAACATTTGCCTCCTCCTTCTTATACACAGTATCCAGTAGCAGAACAGTGCATCACTGCAAGTTCCGCAGGTCTTGTACATTCACACTGTTAAATCTGCCAGCTGTGTTTGACCACATTTTGGGAGAATCAAAAAGGGACTTTGTATGTTTTCCCGGTGGAAGATTTGGCCATCTTCCACACATAAACTGTCAATTCTCTTTTTGTTTCTCATTCTACAGCATGGATACCAAAAAAGATAGAAGTGCAAAGTGTAAGACTACCTTTCAGGTAGACACTAATAATAGTCCAGCACATGTATCGTCAAGGTTTAAAAATTAGTATAAACATAACTGTAGCACATGTAGTACTTTATTAGTTAATGTCAATGCTTTATATAAATGCATTACGTTTGACTGGTATCTTAAACAGCAACATCATCTGTATGACAGTAAACATTTATTGTGCAAGTTATATGAAACTGCTTTCTGTGTGCAATGTCATAAATGTCCTGTCACCACATGTAAAATGTTAATTTCAGAGTTACAATATCAGTCAAGTCAGTTATTTAGAAAATGTTCTGTACATCTTGCTAGACAAAAGTGGCATAAAACCACTGCACATTACAAAACAAATAACAGAAACGATGTTCATGGTGAACTGACAAAAAAGATTTAATAAACTTTTAAGACACAGTTAGAGTGAGTTCAAAAAGTTCAGACAAAACATGCAACACTTTTTCATAAGTGCATAAGAGCTTTAAAGTCAGCAGAACAGAATACTGACAAATATAATCTGGTTAGTAAAGAGTTAAAGCAACAGCAGTTAACTACGCTGATAGAAAATAATTTACGATGTACTATTCTACATTTAGAAAATGGTTAAGCATACACAGCACAAATTTTCATTCAGTTAAAGCAAGGCACTTAAATAGTTATTTTAAAACCATTTCATATAACAAAACAGTTCTAGGGCATAGAAATCAAATGAGAGTAGTTAAACGCAGAAAAGACATGACGTCACTAGACTGACTGCATGTATTTTATTTTCACCTAAAGTGCAGCAAAAGTCACACAACAGCAAATGTAAATCATGTAAATATATATGCTTTAACATGTGTTGGTTAATATTTTGTAATTGTATAATAACATAAAAAATACCTAAGACTCCAGCAAAAACAGTATTTAAAAGCAATATTATGCATAGTTAAGCAAGTTAATGTTTATTACAACTGCATTCTTGTATCAAGTTGCAAGTATATTAACAAATGACTGAAGGTACGAGTAAGTGTTGAAGGAGTTATGGGTTAAGCTTCTGAAATGCACAGAAAAAAAAAGTATGTGAGCTCAAATCTTTCCAGACTGGAATGAGTAGTTACAAGGAATGTTGTATAAGATAAAATGTTACTGGCACTGACATTTATAAGGTCAAGGAAACAAGACTGGTCACCAGGCCAAATGGCTTACATTTTTTCTAAAACATTATTGTTAAGTATTCACGTACAGCATTAAACAAAAAGCACAAAGGTCTACAAAAATCCTGTTTAGTAATTGTAATAAGTCATCACAATTGTGCATATGTGTCATTAATAATCTGTTTGCAAGTAAATACTACATCAAGTACAGTCAGTACATGGGCTATGGTATGCAGTTAACATAAATTATGCAGGTCCCTTTACAAAAAGGGAGGGTACAAATAGCTACTAGTAACAGTAAACATCTTTTCAAAATGGGAAAAAGCAATTCCTACTACAACTTTGACAGTATAGGCAGCAGCAAAAGCTTTATAAAAATATTTTCTGTTTTTAAAAATAGCCAAAAAAATGAGCAAATGTGTAAGACCAAAGTGTCACAGTCTATGTAACAGCCAAAGGACAAGCCTGCATTCAATTCTCACAGCATGAAACAAACAATACTGCAATAAAATGTATACTACAGGGGGGAGGGCATGCTTTCAATTTTACACTAACTATGTAAACATTACTGTAAAAGGGACTCAAATAAATGTACAGAGTGTTAATACCAAAAATACATTTTAATGTTTCAAGTAATGTAATTAGCAGGCTTCAGTTTAATGCTAAGTTTTTAAACTGGACTGAGTCTACATTACAGCCATGTATGTACAAATGCAAAAACAATCTGTACCAGCAAGTGTATTCTGTACAGTATATAGTAAATGGTTTATGTAAAGCAACAAGTCAAAGCATGACATTTGTGACATATGTGTTTTTTTTTCAAAAAACAAGACTGCAATGCCTTAGCAATAAAATCCTCAAGCATTGTCAATACATTACTGTGTACAATATCACTGTATAGAGTCATATTCAGATTCATCCAGTTCTAATAGTAAACTGTGTTAACTTGCTGTATCAAAAGAAAACTAAAGGTTTTGTTTCCCAATGTGTTTCTAATTAATAGCAATATAACTTGACTAAAAAGTACATACTAATTTAGACAGTTTTGGATTTAAAATAAAACAGAGGGAATGTATAGAGTGATAAATGTTTAAAATGTATAAATTCATGTGCACATCTATTTGCCAGTTAGATGCATATACACATCTGTTGCTATAATATATGTAGAAATAATATAGTTAGTTAAATACATGTATTTCTGTTTGCTAGCATGCATATATTCTGGTACAGCTTGAGAAAAGCTGAATGTTCGGTGTCTGGAACATGCTTCAAGGACTATAGATAAAAATGCAGCTGAGAGACAAGGCACACAGCATTCAGCACAGACATCTGCATTTCATTTGCATCATTCTGAACATCAAAACAGAGGGAATTACAGTATTTCATGAATAAAACTTAGGAAAATGAATACAAAATAGAACACAAGACAATTTCAGTTGTAAAAAGCATACAGCATGTACCTTTGTGAAGATAACATTGAACACAACTATAGCACCATGGTTAGCTGAACAAAGTCAGGCATACATAAAAGTAGAGAAAGAATCACAAACTAACATAACTGTATAAACAACACAATAATACAAGAAAAGGACCATGGGTTAAAATGCTTATCATTTTGAGTAACAGGCCAGTACTTCATAAAGATCAAATGGTAAACATACCATCCGCTTGTACTATGATAGACAACAATACCAAAAAAAACAATATTGCACTTCAGTATTACATTTCAAAGTTTTAAAAATATCAAATGCAGATTTAAAAGAGCTTGGTATGAAAACTAGTAGAACAAAATATCTCACAGATTGTACATTTACAAGCACATGGAAATCCTACTATTTAGTAAATCATTACAAGTATCTTTGATAGACAGATTACAATTCAGTACTAATGTATCTAAATTTGTAAATTGAACAAAATGTTGCATAAATGGACAATATTGCCTTCAAATTTCAAAATGTTTGTTAAAAGTGGCACCACCATTTTTATTTGTGATTTCAAATAACACAGTGAAAGACAAAAACAGAAGCTGACACTGCCCATAATTGGTAGGACATATTCACAGGATGGTCATCATCTGGAAAATTAGTTAATATACCCTGTGTTAATAGTTTTAGGGGTCATAATAATAATGACAGCTTGGAATTGTTTTATATGTTGCAGGTTACAAAGAGTTGCAATAACTCAACAAGTTATGATTGTAAATATGAGCAAAGTGGTAAATGCTGTAAATGCTAATGCTAATGAAACAAATGCAGTCTTTTCTTTAACTAAAGTTTAGTCCATTCATCAAAATAATAAAATAACAGGGAACTGAAAGAATAATAGTACTCTGTTTTGCTAGCATGATTATTAGTTTAAATAAAAGGCTGCAAGAATAATATAGAGCAAAATGAAATATAAAGGGTTAATTTAGGAATAGTATAAAATGCTGAAAAATAGGAGGTATTAAGTGTGCTAGCATAGCTTAGATATTGGCATCCATGTAAAGGAATATGTTATTGAGAAACAAAGTCTGTAAAAATAACTGTGCAGATGGCAGCTGGAAGGACATCAATGAAGTAAAGAGATGTAACATTAAGCAAGATAAAGTTAGAACGTGAAGTTTAGATAGTGCTGGAACACCACGTTTCAGATAATGCAAGACTGAGTTTCTTTGGACCACCGAACTTGAAAGAATCAAAGACAAATCATAAATTAAAAGAACAAAGAAATTGTGTTTTAAATATGAGTGGTTATAAGCAAGCTTTGGGAACATGCCATAGAGAGCTGACAGCATCTGTGTTGCATGCTTGTAGATCCAAAAGGAAAATGTAATAGTAAAGCATATTAACTGAAGCAGTTTGTGTGTGTATTTATTGTACTTGGTACAATACAGTAATAAGACTAGTTGGTCACAATAAATAGTTAAATATACTTTGGTATGAATGCATGTAAACGCAAGTAACAGCAAGAAACCAACAGAAGGCAGTATATAATTTTTCACATATCGTTACTTACTATCTAAGGAGATTATTATCATTACTTACCACTGTAGATTAATGAGCAATGGCGTCCATTTCCAAATAGCCAGATTGCTTGAGCTACCTACTATAAAATATGCTAATTTTGTATATTTATATTTGACTAGATCAAGACCAGAAGGTAGCTGGTGGTCTCTGGACAAATTCAGAATACTGGCAGTACTAATGCATCAGGAAGAAAGCTATAGGAATTGTGAAATTCTGCCAGCATCCCCTGGAAACTCTGTGTGTGTGTGTGTGTGTGTGTGTGTGTGTGTGTGTGTGTGTGTGTGTGTGTGTGTGTGTGTGTGTGTGTGTGTGTGTGTGTGTGTGCCTGTGAGAGTTTGAAAATGATTTGTTTGAAAACCACTTACTATGCATAAGGTGCATCAGTGGACACTGGCTCAATAAAAAAAATAGGGAGAAAGGAGATGGGATGGCAAAGGACAAATCTCTGCAAGTGGGCTGTGAGCAGTTTAGTCTGGTTGTGGATATTGGAAGGCCATATGTAGGACAGCAGTGTATATGCCTTTATGATCTTGGGAACTTTTGAATCAGACTTTGTATGCACTTTCCTTCTTTTACTTTAAACTACTGGATTCCACTGGTGTGGTTCAAGAGACTATGCCTGATGCTAGTTTGCAGAACATAAGCCTCATCTGTGCCAAATAACTATGACACATTTGTGGCATTGATGGGTTCCAAACCTCATCTGGGTCATGATAATCATGCCAAGCATGCAAAAAACCTAACATACTGAGGACACTTTATAAATAACTAGTGTGTTGTGTGACCATACATGTTATTCAATTTCAATGATTTGGGTTGATTTTTAGCATATTTCAACAATTCAACTCCCTTAATTATTTCACATGTAAATACTCCGTTTCTCAGATACAGCAGTTCCTACATGTTATTGTACATTGAAATATTAGTCATCAGAGATAAAAGTAGTTTCATGTAAATTCTTTTTTTTTTAGAAAATACACATTTATAAATGCATATATAAATGTGGACCCTATACATTCTTATTTCTTAAAAGAATGTGTGATTATAGGAAAGGCAGTTAGAATATGAAACCTGATAAACATGATGAGGAATTCCAAAAAATGAAATTCTTAGAAAATTGTACAAAGGGAGTCAGTAAAAAGTTATATGATATGCAGAGACCACTAGAAATAATGGGTTTCCACCCTATTTATGGAGTACAGTGAATGAAAGGGTAGCATAATAATAAAGAAACACATGAACTGACAAGTAGAAAAAAATGCAATGATTTTGGGTTACAGTGTGGATGATTTTAGCAGTAATAGAGTTAGAGAAGCAGACTGGAAAATGCTTCAAGGACACAGAAATGTCAGTAGAATGGAAGCTTATTTGTGTACATAGGAGAACTCAAAACCTAAATGATTTCTTGGAAAGTGAGCCTCAAAGCTAAGCATTAGTTAAAAGGTGGGAATTTATAAATGTGGATTTTGGATCCTGTGTCTATACATTAATAAAAGGTCCAATATTTATCCACCTCATCTGGACATTAATTTAGGAGCCAAAGCTTACTTTACCTGCAGTTCTAGTGTAGTTGTGTACCTAGCATTGTGTGACAACTGCAAGTTGTTTTGCCTTACCAGTGTATCTTGCAGGTTGGCACACAAAATTTATAAACTCACACACAGTTAAAGTAAAACACCAACAATGCTTCAAGTAAATATTATTTGACTTGTAGAATTTAAAAAAAAATCTATTTATTTGTGTTGGACCACGTGATACTAAATGAAAGGAGGTAATCTTGAAACACCCCATGATAAAAACTAAATGGTATGGCATCTGAAATTTACTACAGTAATGCTCCCTGTATTGAGTTAAATGGTTGCTGTAGAATGTGTGTTAAAACTAAGGTCTATTAGATAATATCAGGAGGAAAATTATTTGTTAATTAATTTGGAGATTCTATTAAAGACATTGGCTGCACAGTCACAGGTTTTTTAATACACTTACAATGTGTTGTTTTAATCATGCAGGAGGTATAGTGTTTTAAGAAATGAAGAATCTCAATAATATTAACAGTCTTTTGAAATGTATATAATGGTTTAGTGCTCTGTTTTTAATATAATAGGTTCTTATGCTTGGACACCAGCTTCTGACTGCACCAAATATAGTTTGTACTGTATGTTGTATAGGTAGTAACTAAAACAATAAAATAAATTACTCTAATAAACTAAACATGGGTGTTTGCAATTTGGTACATGGTAGTTTAACTATCCAGCTAGAAATTAATAGACTAGGTAAAGATAATAGTCAATATGTGGTTAAACTGTATGATCCCCATGCCCCTATATTGTAAAAAAGTTCACTCCCCATGAGCCAAATAAAAACCCTCTTTTGGAAAATGCATAGACCTGTAAAAGTTGCTCTACTAAAATCTTAGAATGATAGCATGATAGTCTCATATAAAGGAAAAAGGATCTAACTGGTTTGTAGTAAACAAATACTACACTGTAAACTGTGCTGTTTGCTAAAATGACAGTACAATAAGACAGGGAAGGCAGTCCTTTGGTTTTCTTTTTTAACACCCTTGTGAAACAAAATGTCACACCTTTTCAGACTTGTCTACACTCCATCTCAGTAGATTGACCTTTAAACAGTCAGTGAAGCACCATGCAACTGTGTCTATAATCTAAATCCCAGTACAGGTGATTCATACGATGTGCTGCTCTCTGTTTTCCTGTGTCACTGTTTTCTGTATCTGGCCAGGTTTATTTAGAAATTTGCCCATGGGTGAGTTTAAACTTCCCCAGTGGAGAATGAAATATGTTTCCAGTAAGATTTCCCATTTGTAACATTTTGTGAGACCAAACAGATTGGCCATATATCAGTTTAGTAATCTGTTAGAATATAAATGAAACCTCTAAAGAAATGTAACCTATACCATGGTGACACAACGACAGAGTTAGTATTCTAGTTGTCTCAGTGTGAGGGACCTCATCTGATGTAGGGGTTGTGGCTGACCCCCTCACTTACACTCTTTTTGTGTATGAAATGGTCAGTGAAATATTTTATTTAATTTTCATCACTTAACTGTGTTATAATAAGGTATAAGCAGTCTAGACTTCATTAGAACTGTATTTCTTATTGAACAGATATATTGCCATAGATAGCTGTCTGTTAGAATCTAACAGGCTTGAAAACATATTGAAATGATTGCCATAAATTTAGGCTGCTGAAATAAATCATTAAATAATCCAGTTATCTGCCTTTCAATGTTCTATTAACTCCTCTGCTGCTTGGAGGGGTGGTTTCTCCTTCTCATTTTGTGTATGACAGAGATTTGTTCCATGCATCTTTAACATGTCTATGTTTTTTTTTGTCTGTCAGATACCAATCTAAAATTGTTCCGCATTTAAAAGAGCGGACTATATCTTCACTGTTACCTTTATTGGATTTAATGAACAGTAAAGTACCAATTCCAAACAATTTATCCATTTTAGCAGGATGGTGCAACAAGATTTAGTGTTTGCCAAAATAATCTTGTGTAGAGTTCTAAGTAGCTTGTCTTCCACATTAATCGTTCAGCTTTTAAGAAATCTGAAACCAAATTATGTTGTCTTGTTCTAATACAAGGCAAGAGTCTGAGTTCAGTCAGGTTGTATTATCCTACACCTTCCTTGAAAAGTAGTTTGTCTAATTAATATGGACCCTGATGAGATCATCAAGGACTGTGGTGCAGGAAATATGGTGCACTATCAATATCAGTAAAGTAGCAGTGGTTGGCAGATGGGCTAGGTGTGCTAAAGTCCTTAAAGATATGAAGAGTTGGACCATAGCTAAATGTCTAAAGTACAGCAATGAGCATTAAAGCCCTCATCTTTTGAATCTGAGTCTTCATGTTTGCCAGGGTCTATATCCCTTCAGGACTTATACCCAGAGATCCCAAGAAGAGAAGTCCTACAACTTCAGTTTACCTTGAAGAAGACAAGTTTCCAGCTTAAATTATTACAGATCCCACTTCAGGAACCCAGATGATCATGAATAATCACTGGCATTTCTAGAAGTTATCACTGTAAGCAGCAGCTCTGTAATTCTTGGTGACTTCAGTTACTCCTCCACAGATTGGAACACCTATACCTCTAATGTGGGATCAAATTGTCCTTGAGTCCATTAGAGGAAGACACATTTTTGACTGGGTTCTTACTAAGGCTGCTTCTGCGTGTTTCATCTCTCTGTCTGCCCCACTCACTGGTTAAGTCCAACCACCAACATGTGATATTTACTTTCAGAAATTCCCCTACCCCAGTTACCAACATTACCCTCTTTAAAGAATAGAAAAGGGCATATTTTATGTAATTTAATGATGAAATCCCAAGATTTATCCACAACATTACCAGGGTTGACCCTGAATATGAAACCAGTTACACTAAGGAATTTTTATGCCTATTTAAATAAATGCATCAATTAGCAGTCTTTGCTAAAAC
This sequence comes from Protopterus annectens, assembly GCF_019279795.1. Lineage (NCBI taxonomy): Eukaryota > Metazoa > Chordata > Ceratodontiformes > Protopteridae > Protopterus > Protopterus annectens. The sequence continues at coordinate 243,127,797 of NC_056725.1, read as the reverse complement.
CAAATGCAACTGAAAATTACCCCCCCCCCTGTGATCAGTAAGCATAAATAAACTTTATAATAAGTGGAAGAAAATCCTAAGAATATTCATTTGGGCCAAAACTCCACAGTATGAGGATGTTATAAAAATGGAAGTAAAAAAATGAAGGGAACTATAAGGAGCAACAAAGCAACCTGTGTACTGAGGTTAGCATCTGAGGAGAACCATTATTTCAAGTCCTCCTTTGTCTATGACAGAAAAGTAAAAAAATCATTGCAACATTGTTCAGACCTTTGCCATAATGGGGATCTCCACTACAAACCGAATAACATAACAAGCATACTACCAATAAGTTTACTATTAACATCTCCTCCAAAACTCCCATTCCAACTCAAATCATCCCTGATTCTCACAAAGGACCATGACCTCAATGTATTTTCAAAGACCAAAAACACTTCCATAGTAGTATAATAAACAATGACATACATGCAGTTGTCAAACCCCTCCTTAAACTGTTCAACCTAACTCAGGCTACATGGTATGTTCCCAAAGCCTGAAACACTGCTGTGGTTATGTTGTTCCACAAGGGTGGAGCCACCATAGTCCTTGGGAGTTCCAGAAGTATCACCATTATGAGTCTGCTCTGTAAAGCCATGTAATGTATCATTACCAACCTCATTAACTGATATCAAAACTAGTATTAGACTCAACTCCAAAGAATTTGGCCTTATGAATGGTAGATTGTGCTTTTTAAATATTGTCACCTTCTTTGAGAAAGTTATTCAAGTGTTAAGTCATGCATGAAATCTTGTCAACTTCTTTCAGAAGGTCGGTCAAGTGGTTGATGGTGGGCATGTTATTCATACTGTTTATTCTGACCCAGTCAATGTATTTGATGCCATACCACATGATGGAATTATAAAGAAGCAACCGATCTTAAATATCAATCCCTATGTGGTAAGCTGGAAAACTTTCTGGCTCAGTTACATGATGCATATCATCTGTATACCAGGCATCTCTTCTAACAAAGAAAATGTTATCAGTGGTGTTGTCTATGGATCTGTGCTTGGTCCACTCCTGTTTGCCATTTGTTTCTTTGACACAAAACTAAAACATAGTAGCTCTAGGTGACCAGATTTGTTTATAATTGCAAGTAGGATGTAACTGTCAAAACCCCTAAAGATTGTGATACCCTAGTGTACTCTTGTACATGGAAAAAGTGCCAAAACCGAATGCCATAAAATGTGCCATTGTCAGTTTTTCCTCTGTCTCACCCAACACCTTGATCATATCTGCAATGACTTCATCTGAGTCTGCTGCTTTCCCTGACATCATTTCCATAGTGGATGTTGTACTGCATCTAAGGTGGGTTCTTCTTCCTCTTTCATTATAGGCTATGCATGAGACAGTAGAGTTTCTGTGGGGTTTCTTTATTTAGAAACATCTTGAAGTAATCCTTCTCTCTGGCTATGGTATCTTTTTTTTTAATGGTGAGCAGATTGTCACTGGCATTCCTTAGGAATGGGGTCTGGTGATTTATTTTATTTATATTTCATTTGTCTCGTAATGTGATTGTCTGCTTTGTCACTTTCCAGAAGATGATTTACTTTTTATGATGCTTTTCTTTGCCATTGTAATTGCTCTCTTAGCAACCCAGTATTTCCTCTACATCAGGGCTGTCTTTTCTCTCTTCCATTTCTCACTGCATTTCTGCTTTTTTTTTATAGCTTCCTAGAGTTCTGCATTCTGCCACCAACTTTTCTTACGGACCTTTTCCCATATTTGGTTCAGTGGCATATCTGTTCTATCAACTTAACACTATTTTATTTTGAAATGCTGCCATATTTCTTTAACTCCAGCCATGTCCTGTTGGTTGTGAGGAGCTTAGAACCTTGAGTATTTCCTTGAACTCACTTGCTTTCAGTCCAATCAGCTTCCAGGTCCTTATCCTTGTCTTAGCTGGGCTAACAGGCTTCTCTGATCACTGCCTGTATCTGACTGTGTCAACCAGTGGTTTATGCTCAGGGCTGACCATTTCACTGGGGATGATATTGCAATTTCAGGTTTTACCCCCACTGTACAATTTCTAACTAAGAGAAAGCCTATTTGAGTTAGATGTTGACCACTCTTGTATGTGATCTTGTGATTATCTGTCTTGGAGAACCATGTGTTGGTACCATTAAATAATTTGCCAGACAGAAGATGAAAAATAAAGAAATCACAGCTACAGAAACAGCAAAATAACTGATTTAATCTCTTTAGTGCCTTGGACAAATGCCAAGGTACTCTTGGAAGGCTTTTGGCTGAGGTGCTAGACATATTAAATACATTTATTTGCTGTTTCTATAGCTGTGGTTTTGTTATGTTTTTTTTTTTTTTTTGGTGTGGTGCTAAAGTTGAAAAATAGCCTGTCCTTTATTATTCCTGTTGCTGCACCTAGGTGAACCCAGGTAGACTTCATATCATATCTTGGTCATCCCAATATAAGCATTCCAGTCCCCCATTACCACGGCCAACTCATTTTACCCAGAAGTCCTTCACCTGCTGATCGAATACCCACTTTTCCTCATATTCACAGCCCAGCTATTGGTCATAAGCTGAGAGTATGAAAACTATGCTGGAGGGATAGATTCCTGTCCCAGAGACTTCCCATACTCTGGAACAGACTACCTTTCTATGTAAAACAGAGCTCCTCAATAGCATTCTTCAAGAAAAATCTTGATGATTGGATGAGAAATAGGAAATTCTCCCCGGGATCACATCTGTGGCTCTGCTTGACAGGGGCACAGGAAAATAATTTTCTTGGGTGGTGAAAGACAGGATACCTTTTTGGTTAGGCTTATATAGGCCCTAGGGCCAATAGCCTAGTACCTACTTATGAATCTATGAAGTCCTTTACCTGCTGATTGAATACCCACTTTTCCTCATCATCACAGCCCTTCTATTGGTCATAAGCTGAGACTATGAAAACTACCCTACCATTCCACGGGAGTGTGACTGCCATGACCTTGTTACTGAGTTTGTTGATATTTCTCACTGTCTTCAGAGAATTGTCACTATCTCTCTTTCTCACTACAATTCCCACACTATTTCTAGTTTGTCTTCACCTTTTCTGGAATTCATAAATTCCAACACCTTGAATCAACTTACTCACACCCCCACCAGGGGCAGCAATATTCTAGACCTGGTCATTACCAACATGGGCGACCAGTGTTCCACACCAGATGTCAGTTCCTCGTTGGTCAGCTCCGACCACAAGCTAATCACCCTAGGCATCCACATCCTGCCCCCACCCCCAATTAGGGAAACCACCGTAAAAAAAATCTCCAAAGCCAACTTCACACTTCTTAAGACAGAAGTGGCAAACTTCATGACACCCATACAGACAGACAATAGAGGTACGACTGCTGAATCCTACACAAATGCACTTTATAAACACTTACATGATTGCATGGATTGTGCTACCCTAACACAACCAAGATGCTATCCTCCAAAAAAAGGAAGCCAATCTAGTGGTCCTCTGCCATAAGCAAACTCTACAACAGAAGAAAGAAACTGTTGCAAAAAAGAGTAAAATCTCATGACTGGAGGAACTCCCTGGTAAGCCTCAGTAAGAAGCTGAGATCCCTCATAAAATCCTCCAAAGCTAGTTACGAAAACAAAATTGCCACTCACTCTAAAGACAACCACAAAGCATTGTATAGCTATGTCAAGAATCTCAATGGCAACACTCAGCTCTGCTCTGAGCTACAGCACAATGGCACTAAATATACAGAACCGACTGATATTGGCAACATCCTGGCAGATATGTTCAGTGCTAACTTTACCCCCCCTCTCACCCCCTAGAGGGCCCATCTCTATACCGGAAGAATGCAAACTTCCTGTAACCATGGCTGCACAGGTAAACAACGCACTCTTCAAAGCCAAGAACACAGCAACCATGGGACCTGACAATATCCCGGGCTGCATTCTACATGAACTACAGAATGAACTGGCACCCCACCTAAGTACCATGTTCAATCATAGCCTCACCTCAGGGTTTGTGCCCACTGAATGGCACACTGCAATGGTTATCCCACTCCACAAAGGGGGAGCCATGACAGTTCCCAGGAACTACTGCCCCATTAGCCTGACGAGCCTGGTCTGCAAGGCCATGGAACATAACATCATGGAACTCATAAACAAAGACATTGGCAATCTCCAAACTCTGGATCCCACCCAGTTTAGGTTTGTAAAAGGCAGATCATGTCTCCTAAACCTGATAGACCTCTTTGAAGCAGTCACCAAAGCCAGAGATGAGGGTAAGGTGGTTCACTCAGCCTATCTAGATCTCGCCAAGGCTTTCAACAGCATCCCCCACTCTGGAATTATAGATAAACTCACTAAACTAGGTATAAATCCCTATGTCAGAAGATGGGTTGACAACTGGCTCATGGACAGAACCCACACTGTGAAAGTTGCAGACTCCAAATCCGACTTCAGACCAGTGACAAGTGGTGTACCACAGGGATCAGTCCTGGGTCCTTTCCTGCTTGGTATCTACTTCTCTGAAGTACAAGCTAACACAGAAGGTCTTTGGCTAATGAAGTTTGCAGATGACTGCCAACTAGGAGCCATAATCAAAACTCCTAACGATGTGGACATCCTACAAAAGGGCCTCACTGAGACAGATGCCTGGTGTCAAAGCCATGGCCTGAAGCTCAATGCCAAAAAGTGCATTGTAATCCCCTTTGGTAAAAACTCTGTACCCACTGACTACCCCATAGGTGGTAGTCTACTTAACATTGAAAGTGTGATAAGAGACCTGGGACACAGGTGGACAGTAGTCTCTCCTTTGATAATCGCATCACCACAGTGGTCAGGAAATCCTCCTACGTGGTGCACCTCATCACAAAAGGTTTCTCATCCAGAAAAATAATAAGTCATTGTTCCCCTCTACTCATCACTCATTAGACTCATTATAGAGTACAACGCCCCTTTTGGTATGTACATCACAAGACATCTACAACAACTGGAAAGGCCACAGAAATACCTCACAAAGAGGATTACTGGACTCAAACAGATGCCCTATGCAGACCGTCTCAAAAAACTCCATCTTTACTACGTCGCATATCGCCTACTCAGAGGCAATCGCTGCCTAACATACAAAGCTATGTCAAACTCATAGCTGTTGGACATGCTCCACTTAAAGAAATACCAGTCCCTCCGAGCTACACGTTGTAGGGACCTAAACCTTGTCACCACAATAAACAGAACATGCTGGAGGGATATATTCCTGTCCCAGAGACTTCCCATACTCTGCAAGAGACTACCTATCTATGTCAAACAGAGTTCCTCATTAGCACTCTTCAAGAAAAATCTTGATGATTGGATGGGAAATAGGAAATTCACCCCCGGGAATCATTTCTGTGGCTCTGCTTGACAGGGGCACAGGAAAATAATTTTCTTGAGTGGCAAAAGCCAGGGTACCTTTTTGGCCAGGCTTATATAGGCCCTAGGGCCAATAACCTAGTACCTACCTATGAATCTATGAAGTCCTTCACCTGCTGATTGAATACCCACTTTTCCTCATCATCACAGCCCTGCTATTGGTCATAAGCTGAGACTATGAAAACTACCTTATCATTCCATGGGAGTGTGACTGCCATGGCCTTGTTTCTGAATTTGGTGATATCTCCCACTGTCTTCAGAGAAGTGTCACTATCTCTCTTTCTCACTACAATTCCCACACCATTTTTAGTTTATCTTCACCTTGGGAAGAGGACTCTGCAGCCTAGACCAAGACACTTACTTTGCTATGCTGCCCTTCCACTTTGTCACTTGGATACACATAATATACCACCCCATCCTTACCATAATGCCATCCATTTTCAAAATGGCATACTGTCAGTGAACCTATATTCCTTGTAGTAACTTTTATTTTATTTTTTGCAGTTTGATTATATTTACAACCAGGCTTTCACTTAACAGAATTATTCCAGTTAACCCTGCCTAGAAAAAGGAAGCATCCACCTTATCCCTTACTGACCTAGGGCTGCTGAGCTTTATGTAGGGCATATACTAGCCAATAGGGGTACAAAGATCTGTCCCATCATTAGCATGGGTCACTGGTATAGGTTATAGTAGGATGGGTCCTCAACTGACTTAGCACTAGCAAATATCAATGCCCTGTTTGATGACATTATTTGATATGATAGAATCATTTAGTGCCAATGTTTTACACCTCCAGCTGGCTAGCTCTGAAACAGCATATAATCTGCAGTTCATATTCTTCTACCTAGAAGATACTGTGCAACACAGTTAATGCCTAAACCAGTTGGTCAATATGACTCTCCCCTCAAAAGGAAGAACCTAGAGTCTATGCTACTGCCCACAGCTCCACTCAATTTTGAGTACACTCTCTGGCATATTTCTCAAGTTCAAATGATGGGGCTAGGTTTGACCCCAATACTTTCTCTTCTTGAGGAGGAATGCCACATAAGCACAGGGATAACATGCACATTTGAATGATAAAGCACAAAGAAAGAACAATAGGTGTAATGTTTTCCTAGGTATATTAACTCAGAGCAAGTAACACAGGCATATGGCATTTGCAATGTATACCATAACAGAAATTCAAGGAATAAAATCTTAGCATGTTGAGTTTTAGATAATCAGACAGGCATGTCAATGGGGCAGGTTGTGATCAGATAGGGCAGCTGTAGTGATAAAGATGTTTATTGTGCCCCTGCTTTTACATGTGTTTTGACATATCACTACCCGTTCAGTTAACAAGTATCTGGTGAAGATTTTTAAGCTGTTAAACCAATTTGTCTGACCAAAGAGTTAGAACTATATTTATGTATGTCACTGTCACTCTAACATCTCTTTGGTTCTAAGGTTTGCTGCATAGGCACATGAAAGTTTTTTGGCTTCAACAATCCGAGTAATACTCTATTATTTTTCAGTTCTATATATTATAAGAAATACAGTACCTTGAATTGCTATGTAGCAGCTTGCTCGACAAAGGTTATTCACTTCTGGAGTGTGTCTTGCTACTTGAAGTACATATTGTATTCTTAATATTGCTGTAAATGTATTTCAGTCTGTGTTTTTATCTGTTGTGAGGATTTTCTCTCCTTGTATATAATTACTTATCAGCTACTGTAAAATGTTTTTATTTGTGTTTTTATTGAACCTTTCTTCCCAACTCATTGTAAAAGATTTAATTTGTTGCAGGGCTTTCTTCCCCTGTGTATAGTTACTCAAATACTGTTTAAATGTTTTTGAATCTGTTGTGGAGCTTTTCTTCTTGGGCCTTGGCTGGAAATGGGCCATTAGCTCTGTCAGACATTCCCAGTTATCAAAGGACAAATAAATAAAACAGAGTAAAATCCATCAGTTATTCAGCTGCAGACAGGTGAATTTAATGGCATGGGGTGCAATAAAATCAAAAGCACTAAATATTTTCCTACCCAAGGGACTGGGTTGACTGTCTGCCAATATGAAACACTGACACTTTGTAAATCTTTTTCAGACCTTTAAAGTGCTTGAACAAATTATCAGCTCAAATGGGTGTCTGGGATCTGCTTTGTTATTTTGGCTGCCCATAGCTCAATGTTAAAGATAAAGTCTGTAGAAATACAGAATGGAGGACACAGGGAATATGCTAATTTACTGATTTAGTTCAGCTAGCAGAGAAAGAGTTAGTCACAGAAACATTCCAGCAGCTTAATAAAGAGGGAGTAATTTGTTTCTCCTTTCAGAAATATTTATTTCTCCATTACCTTTTGTCTAGATTCCCTCTGAGAGATATTGCAGTTATAAGACTGTAACAGCTGTCAATATTTTCTGCTTATAATAAACTTACATTTGGTCAAACAAAAATAAGTTTACTACTGCGCATGCAGTAAGAGTCGTCTACTCGGTGCAGATGATATATGTTGTATCATTTATCTCATTCATTTAATAAAATGTGTAGCACACAGTACACAGTTAGTTTTCACTTTCTTTCTTTCTTTCTTTCTTTCTTTCTTTCTTTCTTTCTTTCTTTCTTTCTTTCTTTCTTTCTATCTTTCTTTCTCTATCTCTTTCCAAGCTGCAGCTTGGAATCACCACCTGCTCATTAGTAATCGTATTCCTGACTCCCCCAAACCCAGTACCCACCTCCAGTTTTGGGGCTGGTCAGGTGGGAAAATGAATGGGCGAGCAGCATTCTGGAGGTGGATTGGAATATCTGCAGAGTCATGTATGCTGCATGCACGGCTTTTTCCATGGCCCTCCTCTCCAACGTGATGCCATGTCTTTGGAGACTGAGACGGCATGAAGTGCAATCCAGTAAGTACATGCCTGCCCTTGATCGTAAGGCAGCTACACATTGTGAAGATAATCTTTACAGGAAGTACATCTTGTTCTGAAAACCATCCTCCCATCTGAGTTTAGCTCAGCTACTCTGCAAGATTTTTTCTAAAAGACCTTCTGCAGCTATTCTGCCATAAATATTGGTTTTGTGCCTCATGCTGTTTTGTTGAAGTGTATATTTCTTATTCATCTGTTTACCCATTCATTGCATTTTTGATACCTGGTTTATCCCATTCGAGGGTGTATAGAAAACATAGACTATATGGGAGTGTATAAATGTAAGGCAGAGAACTAATCCTGGATGGGAAGCAGTGTCCGGACTTTATATTCAATATACAGTGAGATGTGTGGGACCTTTCCTAGTCTAAATTTCTCTGTAAAGGTTTTGTACTACAAAATGAAAATAAATGTAGCATATTATGGCCAAATGGGGGCACAGCATATACAACATCCTTAGCTAATTGCAGGTTCCCCTGATGTTTCACCCATGAATTAAGTTAAAGTCCAGTAAAGAAACAGCTCTCTCAGTTCACTGGTGAAGAACCCTCTCAAAAAAAAAACAATTATAAGTTGCTTTTTTTATGAGGCCAAGCACCTCATCCAAACTAATGGAACCCAACCCACGGTTGTGCAAATGCAAAGGACAGAGACATTCCCACAAAACCTTGGAATCACATCAAGCACACTCTTACTGACTGCATCAGCAGGGATTTCCTATAAAAACAGTGAGTTAAACTCATGAAGTTGGTTCCTTTCCATCTGTAATTCTGACAATGCATTTTGTAACATAACTTTTGCTCTCATCTTTTTTCTTTCTTTCATTCATTCCTTCTTTCCTTTTAAATCCTTTAATGTTAACAAGTATAATATTACTGTATGCAATGTTTTGAGGCTTACCTGTTCATTTGAAAAGTATATATATCTAAATCTATCTATATCTCTATATGTAAGCATATATGTATAAATTCTACTGTGATACCTTGTAACTAATCACCTTGAACTACAAATGCTATGCCCTATTTGTAATAATATTATTTCTAAATATAAACTCTAACATGGTGATAATGTTTGTGCAATTATGTGTACTACAAAGTAATGGAAGCAGGGTTATCACCTGTCCCTCTTTGCGAGAGACAGTCCCTCTTTGGGCAATTGTGTCCTGCAGAAAAAAACAAAAAAATGGCAAATGTCCTGAGATTTTAGGACAAAAAAATACTTCTTATGTTTTCTTTAATATCTGCACAAAACAGTTCTTTTGTGTGTTATACACCTAAATGTTATGTGAAATAGCAAAAGTGTGCACATACCTCTGAGGCAGTGAATATGGAGATTGCAACACTGCCACATTGTGATGGGAGTTCTCTGAGGCAGTGGTTATGGAGCTTGCAAGGCTAGCACCATTCCTCGCAACTGTCCAGATTTTCATAGAAATTCCAGATTTTTGCATCATATTTTTTGGTCTATCTGTCATAAAATTTGTGATTTTCTGGCAAACAACTGGGATGATCTGGGGATTGAAGTCTCTAAATCATGACATACATTTGAGTTTCAGACTTCATATCCATCAGAAAAATATATGCTGAGACAAATCCTGTTATTCTAGCAACTTTCTAAGTTTATAAGAGCAATATTTTAAATCTGTCGTTATTTTTGGGCCTTTGCCTTCGCCATTATGTCAGGCTTTGTCCAGATATTTTTGCGCTAAATGTTTGAGCGGTATGGCTAGCAGATGTTGATGGGAGTTAGGGCACACTCTCTGAGGGAGTGATTATTGAACTTGCAAGGCTGCCACAAGGTGATGGGAGTTAGGGCACACTTTCTGACGCAGTGATTATGGGGTTTGCAAGGCTTGCACATAATGAAGGCAGTTAGGGCGCACTCTCTGATGCAGTGATTATGGGGTTTGCAAGGCTGCCACATGGTGAGGGGAGTTAAGGCACACTCTCTGATGCAGTGATTATGGGTTTTGTAAGGCTGGCACATAATGAAGGCAGTTAGGGCACACTCTCTGATGCAGTGATTATGGGGTTTGCAAGGCTGCCACATGGTGAGGGGAGTTAGGGCACACTCTCTGATGCAGTGATTATGGGGTTTGCAAGGCTGCCACATGGTGAGGGAAGTTAGGGCACACTCTCTGATGGAGTGATTATGGGGTTTGCAGGGCTGCCACATGGTGAGGGGAGATAAGGCACACTTTCTGATGTAGTGATTATGGGGTTTGCAAGGCTGACACATAATGAAGGCAGTTAGGGCTCACTCTCTGAGGCAGTGATTATGGGGTATGCAAGGCTGCCATATGGTGAGGGGTGTTAAGGCACACTCTCTGATGCAGTGATTATGGGTTTTGCAAGGCTGGCACATAATGAAGGCAGTTAGGGCAGTGATTATAGGGTATGCAAGGCTGCCACATGGTGAAAGGCGTTAGAGCAAACTTTTTGAGGCAGTGATTATGGAGTCTACAAGGCTGACACAGGCTGATGGCAGGACAAACTCTCTTAGGCAGTATATGATGTTGCAACACCATCCTTGATCTCCTCACTGGCCTTAGGCCAAAGTTAGCTAGACCTTGCAGGAGGTCCAGGTGAGTCCTGCATTTCTAGTGAGCAAAAAGTGGGCATGGTAGAGCAGCCAGTCAGCTGTGAGAGAAAAAAATAATTGCAATTTAGTTACATTTTCAAACATTTTCCATGGAGGATAATGCTTTCAGGTCCATTTTAACAGTGAGGGATTTTGTGTCCACTCAAAATTTCCAGGTGCACAATGCCTATGCTACAAGCATTGAGTGAAGTGTTTACTTGATGAATCTAAATGAAAAAATGTCTTTCTATGTGTCATGTTTAAAGGAATGTTTAATTTAATCCATTGATCTGTAGTTTACTATGAACAGGACTATTCAGACGTCAGTTCCAGTTAAGCAGTTCTGCTTAACATTACTTCCTTAAACTTACATTAAAAAATATGCAGGATGAAAATGTTATAGTGCCTTTGATCCTGGGCCCTTAGATTCATGTCTTTAGTCTGCAGAGGCACATATGCCATCCATTTATTATGTTTGTACACCACTGGTCAGCATCACAATTCATAGACTAGACTTGCTTGATCACTCACTATGGATACAGAATGCCATGTTGTTCTGTGAATGGCACAATCAGCACATAGCACACCATAGTGCTCTGTGCACTCTTGTGTTGACTTTAGCTGCACTATCCTGAATGGAAAGTGGAGACAAAATACATATGTGCAGAACAGTGATATCTTGTGGCATGGGTCAGTCATCCATAACAATGGAACACTGAATATAATGCATCTTGCATCTACAGATGTTACTCCCCACTGTAAAGGTTCACAACTGCAGCATATTATATGAACAAACTTGTTTAACTCATTACATCTGAGTGACGCCTCGAAGTGCATCTGCAGTTAACTCCTACTGATGCCTCTAGGTGTCAAATATTGCTTGTTCATATTTGCATCAATAATTCCAAAACCATGACATGTACAAGGTTTTAAAATATTTACATTTAAAGCTTAGAGAATGGCAAACTCAATTGCATTAATATTTGACCTCTGTCTAGTGCAGGTAAAGAGATATTAACTGTTATTTTTATGATGGCTGTGGGCCCTTCTAATAGCCTTCCTCTTTTTGTGATGGCTGTGGGCACTCCTAATAGCCTTGCTCTTGGTCAAAGTACCATTTGCGTTAATAGTAACATTACACAGTAAGATTGGACACCCTTGGTTAAGGGCCTTAAAGTAGTTGATAAGGAGCTGGCTGGTGGCAGTGATAACTACCATATAGTCTGGACAAAAGGGGGCATAGCTAGTAAATCTGTGCCAGCCTTTCCCAGGTGTGTGTGTGTGTGTGTGTGTGTGTGTGTGTGTGTAAATCAAACCTCAAAGAGTGTGTATGTCAGCTACTTGGGCAGGGACACGAAGCACTGGCTGGACAGAAAGAGTGCTGGAGGTCTTGGGTTGGCTGCTCAGCTGAGATCTTAACCATATAGCTGTGCCAGTGTGGAATATGTTTGGGGATCTCAAGAAAGAGGAAGAAACCAATCCTGGGCTGACTGTGGTCTCTGTGTGCTCTTAAGGGAACTTGCACTTGATGCAGAGAGTTGCATCTGGTATTATTGTGTGCATACATTGTCATCCTCTCAGTGTACATCCCCCACTGGTGCCAGTGGTGAGAACTGAGGCTCCTTGTTTACTGGTTCAGTGGTGGGGTGTCACAAGTTTTATAATATTAATTCATATAGATATAGTTTTCACATTTTTCTAAATATCTTAATAACCAAGCAACACAGACAGAACACCTTCACCTCTTATGAAAACTCTCAGCTAGATGAATAACATGTTGCTGACAGTATGTGTGCAACTTGAGTGGTTGCTTAGATATTTTAAGTTGTTTACAATGGGTCTACTTTATTCCCGTGAAAGCTGAATTGGTCAAATACAATTAGCTCGACACACAATGAGCAAAATCCGAGTATGTTGAATGCACTAAACCGCGAAAGTGGAAATATCAACTTCGCATAGTTGACCCGTCTGCGGAATAGCTCCGTAAGGTAAGTGTGTGATAGTTGCGGACGTTAGGGTACGGGTTAAGGTAATTGCATAGATTGGTAGTGTATGTAAGGTTTAGTGTAGGGTTTTGTTAAGTGTATGTGTGTGGAATATTTAGTTTGTTTGGGTATAGCTCAGTAGGGTAAGTGTGCACTAGTTATGGACCTTAGGGTTAGGGAGGGGTTATGGATAGTGCAAAGATAGTTGTGTATGTAGGGTTTAGTGTAGGGTTAGAAGTAGGATTTTGGTGCTTTACTTTAGGGTTAGAAGTAGGGTTTTGGTTAGGGTGGGTATGTGTTGTTTTTTACTGTGTTTCGGTAGGTAGTATGTTGCGGGTGGTGGGGTTGGCCAACTATAAGAGATTGAGATTTTGAATTTTGCGGTTAAGTGTGTATATTTACATTTCGCTAGTTATGGTTCATGCAAATTGTATTCGACCATTTCAGCTTTCGCGGGAATAAAGTAGACCTGTTTACAACATATTACAAGCATAACAGTTACTGTGTTTACTGTGACTTATAAAATTCAGTCCAAGACGTAGAACCTAAATAATACTACAAATATAAATAGTTTGTGCTGAAGGATTTCCTATTTAAACTTCTTTTATAAATCCTGTGGTTCCAGAGATATGAACATTTGTTTGAAATGTGAGGGCATCATTTGATTCTGTTAAAAGGCTTAGGCTTAGGCTTTGTCCATTGGAAGTTATAGTGCAAACTTCTTGAGCATATAAAAGCCATGAGTTAGCCAGAAACCCCATATTTCTTCACATTGTCCTACTGCAGCAAATTTATACAAAACCAATTCAGTGCAGAGTTTCTGCAGGTGTTTCACCAACTTGCACTCCCATGTAGAGGAGACTATGCTCTTCCCATATCACAGTAAAAATGCATTGGAACATTTTCTATCATACTTATAAGTAAAAAAACTTTAGGGATGGGTGTAACCTCCTTACCATATACAATGCCAAGTCATACAGTGTGTGATGCAAAAAAATTGTTTTTGCAATATATTTTGTTGACGAGGTTGTTCCCCTGAAATTCTGTTTGAGGTGAAAACTCTTGATAAGATATAATGGAAGTTTGATATATGGTAAGGAAGTTTGATTACACAATGTCTCACTAACTAAATTTTCATATAGGCTATTATACTTTCATGCAGTTTTAGCTATAAGAATACCTTTTGTTCTAGACTGGCAAGTCATCAACTATGCTTTTTGGTGGGACATCTTCTATTGAAAAACAAAATGTGATGATGTAATAGTAAAACCACAATGTATGGAACTTTTATACTAATGTAAATTTTATGTTTAATTACTCAGAAGACCTTGGTGGCAAATGAAAATCATATTCATTACCTATATTGACATTATTTTGTCGGTGTAGTCATACAGAAAAATTGAACAGATAGCTAAATTAAAACATCAAAAAATGTTTCAGTCTTTATTATTTTTTAAAACTTTTTTTCAACTTAAACAGCATGATTGTAAATGGAAATTAATTTAATTTTAAAACAAAGATGCATAGCCAGTGTAATAAAACACAAACCCCGGGATTCATGAAGCTTGTGCCAGGCGCATGCATAGCGTAGGTGTTATAACACCAAATATGGCTGTTGAGCGATTCAGGTACGATCCAATTCCACGTGCACTACCGGCGTATGCCAGAGCTGTGCAGCCCCCGGCGTAGGTATGCTAATCACCCCATGTGCAGTGTTGAACCATGCAAATGAAGGCATAAGCCCACGGAAATGTAAACCAAAAAACACGGTTTACATTTTCCCAAACAGAACATCTGAGCTATGGAAGAGGGCCAGACCCAGGTATCACAACGTTAACATATGCCAATGGCGAAATACACAGCCAATGGCATAAGAAAAGATGCACAACACGTAAATAACAACATTTAATGTCATGTCCACAGTAACGCACAGCACAACCGCAGGGCATGTGTGCGGAAGCTGTAACATAAAGAAATTATATAAAAATGTCATAAAATCGCAACGTAATAGAAATCAGGTTTACAGCATAATACACAATGGTAGGCATGGAACACCACAACCAAGGTGCAAGGGTTGCTAAGGGCTTGCGATAGTGTTCGGCGCGGTAACTATGAATTAGTAGTCAATGCCATGCAAATGAGGCAGATAATACTGAATCGCAAATGTCCCGCCGGATGAAGGTTGTACCATACGGCGCAGCGGTATAACACCGAGGAGTGGCTCAGAGGAGATACATGACATCAGCAGAGGGGTGTGCCACTGTAGCAGTAAGCACATTGGAGCATTGCAAATCTGGCCTGACCATTGCTAAGCAAAGCTGCAGGACAGGGGTGGGGAGGAATCGTTTAGCTGAGAGCACACATGGTGCCCAAAAGCGCATGTGTATGAGGATGAAAACGTGCCCGAAACCCAGTAATCGGACGCACGCGCCACAAACAATAGCAGAAACAGGAAGGTCAGGGGAAGAAAAGAAGGAAATGCAGAAGTAGGGTAATTGGAGTACTAATGAGCAATCAACACCAATCAACCCACAAAGGCCAATCGACGGCAGCTGACAAGTCTGCTTGCAGAAACATGCAAAACAGGATAGGGGAGGCATTTGAATGCAAAGAAAGGAGGGGAGGTATTGGATTGCAAAGACAGGAGACCTGAGACAGCAGAGCAAAGCAAACCGACAGCAGGCCGGCAGTAGCACACATAACGCAAGATACGCCAGGTCCAGGAAAGTACAAATAAAGTAGGCTGCAGGATGCACGCCAGAAAATGGTAGGTGCAACGTGCAGAAATGTAAAGGGAAGGTCAAGAGGTAATCCACGGCAGGCAAATGTAATTCAACACCAAAGGCACCACAATAGTAGTTCCGGCAGTAAAACACATAAGATAACCTGTAGCTACGATCGTACATACACACCCTATGACATCATCGGTGTTCACAGCACAATAGTATAAAGTGTGAAAGCACCCAACACACACCTGTGTATTCCCAAACACCGCACCATAGGTGTAAACACACGGGGAACTTTTAAAATGTACATGTTGGGAGCTGCCATAGCTGTGATTCATCAGCATGTGTTAGAGACTGACGGTGTTGTGGAGGATGATGCCGACAACCACCGCAGGCCTCGGAGGAGAAGGAGAGTGTTCAGACCAAGGGTAACATACTAGGGGCGACATGACCTGGAGA
The DNA here is from genome assembly GCF_019279795.1 of Protopterus annectens. NCBI lineage: Eukaryota > Metazoa > Chordata > Ceratodontiformes > Protopteridae > Protopterus > Protopterus annectens. The sequence goes on along the minus strand of NC_056725.1, from coordinate 243,111,731 downwards.
TAGTAGAGCGTTACAGGGTGGACAGGGACATCTTACAGCAAATAGTGGAGCTGTGCCGGCCACGCCTGAGAACCAGAAACAACAGAGGGGAACCCATCCCAGTGGACACAAAGGTATGTGTAAGCCTGCGAATACTGGCCACAGGTACCTTTCAAAGGCCAACTGGAGATATAATGGGTATCTCACAGGCATCAGCATCCAGGGTATTACACCAGTTCCTGGATCCCATGTTATCACATGCCAATGAGCAGATACACTTCCCCAGAACTCAGGAGGAGTTGGCCAGCAATATGCGCCACTTCCACCGTGTGGCACAATACTCGGAGGTACTGGGTGCGATAGACTGTACACACATACAAATCAAGTCACCACCCGGTGAGCAGGGTAGGCGCTACATAAACCGCAAGGGATTCCACTCCATCAACTGCCAGGTCGTGTGCAATGCCCAGGGCATTATCATGGATGTGTGTGCTGGCAGCCCTGGAAGCTACCATGACTCCCATATCTGGCATGCCTCACAGCTGTATCAGGTATTTGTCAGGGGGGACATCCCACATGGCCATCTCGTGGGGGATGCTGGCTATGCACTGGAGCCGTGGATGATGACTCCCATCAGAAATGCACACACACCCATGCAAGAACGCCATAATGAGGCACACGCACAAACCAGAATCATCATAGAGCGTGTGTTCGGGATGCTGAAATCACGCTTCCGGTGCTTGGATACATCTGGTGGAGCCTTGCAGTACTCTCCAGGCACGTGTGCCCACTTCGTCATAGTATGTGCCATGCTACATAATATGATCCTGCGGAAGCAGCTGCAGCAGGGACAAAATGGTGAAGGCCCTCATAGCCCACCGCAATTGCCAAGGCCATTACAGGCATAGATGGATTCAGACCATGAACACACTGTGCCAGCCCTAGTAGGCAGACGGAGGAGTGCCCAATATGCCTACGCCTTGGCAAAGAGGGAATGTATAGCACATACTCTGACAGTGTAGGCCCCTACGGACTGACACCTCTCCACCTGCACACACAGTAAAATGGATGGCACACAAACATGACCACCTGTAAATTGTAATGTATAGGTGGCCCAATGTGTGACTCCTACATAGGCAGCCCTCAAACATTGTAAACACAACAGCCAGTGGAACACGGAATGCCAACACCTGAACAGTACATGAGTCTTACAGCATATGGTGGTGCTGTGTGCCTGTCACGTTCCCCGCCAGATATGTGTATATATATATATATATATATATATATATATATATATATATATATATATATATATATAGATATATATATATATGTACACATATGCATATATATAATACAGATAGAAAGGGCAATAGAGGGATATATGGTGATATAGATAGATTCAGCTATATCTGCAAATATAATAGATAGTTCAACGGCATTCATAACATCTTGGAGGTACAAATAAATAGGATACCGCCAACCATGGAATGTGTAACATACCGACATGCGTAACCACGAGGCTGAAAGACCAATAGAACACAGTACCGGAACAGTATATCCGCGAGTAATAGTATGATGATATGAAGGGACAGTTAGTTACCACTGCCGGTGTCGTGGTCCACATAGGTACTGTGTTCAACTGTGTCTGTGAGTGCCGTAGTCTGTGTAAGTGTGCGTTGAGGGTGCCATGTGCATCTCTGTGTTACTGTAATGTGTGTGTGTGTCCGCAACATGTGTTTGTTAGTGCCAAGTCAGAGGCAGATCAGTACGGTAGATATGGGTATAGCTAGCCGTAGGCATATGGTTACTACCTGTCCCACAGTAGGAGGGACAGCCCCACCCTGGGCAGGTGTGTCCTGACATAAAACAGTACAAAGGGCAAATGTCCGCGATGGTAGGACATAAATATGTCCCATATATAATGTAACAGTCGTATTTAATAGTTATGCCTGTATGTAAGAAACGTAAATGTTACATGCAATATGATAAGTAGCCAAAGTCACACAACAATAGGTATGTAGTGAGGATAAAAGTATGTGCTAACCTGTGTACTGATCGTGGCTACGTGTTGGCCTGTAAACACCGCTTTGTGTCCCGCAAGTGTCCAACAATGACCATATGAAAAGGTGGCAACCCATGGCAGACAGGCTCTTTTAACAACACAACCACAATGACTGCAAATATCTGGGACAGAAATACAAGGGATAGCTGTCACTTACACATATCCCTTGATATATTGCTGCAATTACGGAGGTATACAAGTAGCAAGCTCACCTGCAGATGATATAGAAACCAATTAACAATGGCCCAACGTACAATCCCGTAACATAAGTCTACTAACGGTTAGCTCTCTAATTAGGGACGGAGCCCACACACATATATACGGATTATGCAGATATGCAAGGCCCACAAACCTGTATATGTTACGTACACCCACCGACATCCCCCACACTAGAAACTAAAGCAATACAGACTGTAATAGCAGCACAAACATCCAGTCAGTCAATTACATCTGCAGAACCCTCAACATACCGTGTGAGAGACACAATTAAAGGCGTCATGCAAAATTGCAGGCGTTGTATAATGGAACAAACAGCCATGTTACAGGTTTTGTTTACAATACTCCATTATCAGACGTTGGGATGACAGGTACACCCACATGTTGAACCAAATACTCTACCTGTCACACACAATCCACGGGGGACATGAATCCAAACTATACTTGTCTCCATGCATAGCAGTTGCAGTTACACATAACAAAACACAATACAGACCGTCTCCCCGAAGGTAGGGCAAATAGGCAACGCCCAAGTGGAGAATCCAATTATACCCCACTGTTGCCATGTAATTGGTGAATGGAGTAGCTGCACAGCTGATATGCAAGTAATTAGTCACTCAGGAACACCAATTGGCGGGATGAATCCACATGTTACAGGTATCGACGTATATAAGGATGACTAGCCAGACATTCAAACCATATGCTCATACCGAATACCAGTTGAAACACTGTGAGAGAGATAGAAATGAAACGCCGTAACGACAACAAGGTATGTAGAACGCCCGATATGTAAGGTTATGTATAGCATGATCTGTATTAATTAGTTTTACTGTATGTATAGCCTGGTTTGCATTAATTAAACGTGTCCGCAATGCATAAAGTGGGGAAAGGTATTTATGTAGTGATGTCTTGCTGAGCATATTAACGCTTGTAGAAACTGTGCGTCCAGCAGTGGGACACAAGGTACACAGCACAGACACCACAAGGGATGCTACATGAGGGCGTTAAACAGAACAATTCCATACAACCCGTCAGTGGTAGGGTATGTCCAACAAGGACGTGCCATAGCAGGGGATAGTATATGTTGATATACTGTCACAGCATGCATGTGTATGGGCATATAACGTTAATGACATATGTAAGGTGGTCCCGCTGTGCAAGTATGCTTTGCATTATGGGATACTATGTGAAATATGTGTAATATATAGTATTATAGGTAGATATGACAGATATTCTACACAGCATAACAGGCATATCATGCATACCACAGGTATCGTCTATTGGTATGTACAATAACAGGATACATATGGCCTGTAGGTATGGGACATAGTAATAGCATGATAGCTAATCTAAATGGAAGGGCTACCAAGTAACCATGCACAAAGGACATGTAATAGCTTCACAGGTGCATAGTGGGGTACTATGCAGTCTGGCAAGTCCATGTGTAAGCACAACTACAGTGTTCACACTAGTGGCACCTCTCTAGGGTAGTGTCCTGTGAACAGCAGAGCCAGGTGTCACCTGCACCTCTGCACAGTACAGCCACTGCAGTGATCCCAGACCTACATGTGTCTCCCAACCACCAAGGGAGGTATCACATGAACAGTGCTACTGAGTGTCCCTGTGTGATGTACATAGGACTTATGTTCCAAAGCATGGTGCGTGTCCAGTTTGGGAATGTAACCCACAAGCACATCCCACTCATTGTGGCGTGTGTGCACATATCCATGAGCATGTTGCTCACAGTGGCCTCTGCTTATGTCGTGTATGAGGAGTATATCCATCAATAATGTTGTGGACATGGGCCCTGTCTGATCAGCAGAGGTCACCCCTGAGTATGTAGTATGCAAATGTGTACAGATGTGGTATTCGTAGTGCAGCCGCATATTTAAACTGTCAGAGCTCAGTAAACGTCATGGCGTGTTAATGTTGTGGCATGTAAAGCTGTAGCTGTTGTGTAAGGTACACCCTAAATGGGGTGGTGTACCCTTGAATGTGTGTAGATGTCTTGAGTTGAGGGGTACAATGGGTGCCTATGTACCAGCTACACACCCAGTACAGATAGGTGTGGCCACGTAGAAGGATATCCATGCCACAGTGGCAATACGGTAACCACAGGAGTGGGTGCGACATATGTGTGTACTGCAAACATGTACAATGTGATATGTATGTAGGGGCTACCATCCATGTGATAGTCAGTGGGTGAATGGTGTAATGCAAAAGTGATGTGCATGCACCTTATTTCATGCAGCTTGATGCCATGATAGTCATATTATATATCTGTCACAGCGACACCCGTATGGTTGGAGTCAGTATCCGCTGGTGGAGCAATCATGGCACTTGGTATGTAGGGGTTTGAAAGCTAGGCAGGGAAAGTCCCCTGTGCTAGCCTGTTCCACCGGGAAGCATATACTGAACATGAGGGGCCCTATGACTGAGGACCGTGGTATGCCAAATGTACCTGACATGCAGTAGGTACTATGGTATGCTGGCCTCACTGTGTGTCCTGTCCATGAGCCACATAGCATAACATCCTAAGACACAGGGTACGATGTGCAGGTGGATGTGTATGTTGTCAATACCAGAATGGGGAATGGTGATGAAAGGCAATGAGAGGACAATGTAGGATGTGTAGACTCCCGTACCATCAGCAACTGCCCTGGTAACTGTATGAAAGGAGTCCACCATGTGTAGGGGCCATGCTCTGGCCCTACCAAGCACAACCTGGGTGGCAGCAAAGGACGGGAGCCCAACAATGTCTCTGTGAATGACGTCCTTGATGATGTACCCCATAGCCATGCAGAACAGTCCAGTCAGGTGTGTAGGACTATAGTCCCACTCGTGCAATGCGGTGCCACCTGTGTGTAGTGTGATAAATGCTGCTATGTGCCATTCAGGGGCTACAATGTCTGAAACAAGGCTATTACTGAATATGGTGGCCTAGTGGGGAGACATGTAATTCAGAGGTTGGTGGACATCACAGCCTGGGACATTGGAAGGTGACATGGGGCCAGTGTCCCAGGACATATAGAGTGTAGGTCAGTACTGTGTAGGTGTGACCACAGGGACACACAATGTTCATGTATGGATTGTGGCCCTGTAGTGAGTGAGAGGGTGTAATGTCAGCATTGAATCCATCCTCCAGCATGTTGCCAACAACACCTGGGTCTGCAATGTTCCTGAGTGACTGTTGTATGTGACAGCAGATGTGGGTGTTGCCATCGAATACTGACATACCACCATAATGCCTGGTGGTACACCCCGGAATGTGTGGCAGTCATGTTTACGTAGCTAGTCTTGGAGTATGTGATGAGGGACCCTGTGGCCCCACTACGACTGACCAGTGAGCCACCCCACACATGGGAATGTACACCACTGTGCAACAGCCTACACCTGTTGTTGTACATCATATGTCTATGGAACATGACCACCAGAGTGGCGTCTGTTATCTGGTGTGCACCATCATGGCTCTGTGTGGAATAGCATGATCCATGCAGTTGTGTACATGCTAATGAAGTGCACTGGGGTATGTGTCAGCATTTGTATGTGCATTGTCCATCTGCACGGGTGTCATGATGTTAACAACCGCTGTCAGCAGACATCTGTAGTAGGTGTTGTAGTACTCATGTACTGTGTATGCTGTGATTGGTGTGTTGCCGGGATGTGGCTAACAAGGTCGATTAGCATATGTTCAGAATCCACCAATGAGGGGATAACCCCAGGTGTGTAACACCAGTCACATGGTGGTAGTGTTCATGCCAAGGGTAATGTAGGTCTTGGAGGTGGTGTGTATGGGTTGATCCAGCAGAGCGGAGGGTATGACTCATGGATGTGTCAGTACATGAGTGGCTATCCCAGTGAAGTGTGGGGTAGTGTCAGTCACACATCAGTAGTAGCTGTCTGAGGCCCACTGTCCACTATGCCAACAGAGAAGGTATGTTACCCGTGGGGTATGATGTTGACTCTGTCGCTTGTTACAATGTGTATAGTGGTCCCGGACACAGTTAGTTGCACGTGGAGCACCTCTGATGCATTGTGCTAAGTAACTTGCCAGGATGTGTGCAAAACATAGTGGGATATGGGAACCCCTCAGCTGTGGGTGTGCCGGTCCAGGTATGTGCCTGAAAGGTATGGTCTGTCTATAACCTGTCATTGCAGGTGTGCTCTGCAGAGCCTAGAGGCAGGTCCCAGTCACTGCAGAGATGTTTGAGTCGTGCATTATAAGGTGTCCCTTGCCTGCGTGCGTCACAGAGGAAGATGCAAGCATTGTGTCACATGACCCCATGTCGTGCCTGCCAGTTACCGCCCTGCCGGTGACAGTTATTGGAAACTGTGCAAGACAGGCAGTATAGAAGCAGCAAGAGCCTTACATGTGAGCTGTACTCCCAGGGCTGACAGGTGCAAGTCATCTGTGCCACAGCATTGTGTTTGACCAGGACAGTCATAGCGGACAGATACCAGATGCCTGTGGAATGACAATAGGAGCATAGGCAACTGTTGAAGTGACACAGTCGGTCATTGTACAGTGGTATCATGTCCGGACGAATGCAAAATGCTCCCCAGGGCTTGGCCCACACCCTCAGGGCTATAAGACTGATAAGCTATTGCATGTCCCTGCACACGTAGTCTGTGAAGTGGCATCACAGGGCAGTCACACTAACATGGAGAATGGCAGTCATATCGTACCTGGTGAGGTGTGGCATGGGTGCATAGGTTATGTTGCAGAAGCAGTTACCCGACAGCAAGATGTAAGCGACTAACACCTTGTGTAGCCTGCTGTGTGGAACTGCAGTGTGACTCCCTACAGAGTCAGCTATGACTGGTGTGTTGTGAATGTTATAACTCATTATTGGCTGTATGTGATGGGCACACATGAGTCTGTGGGCTATAAGCTGGTGATGTTGTCTTCCATGATGGGGGCTACCTCTGGTGCCTACAGTGAGTATGGAGACGTACTGCACAAGTTGTCTTCGTAGGTGTGGCCAGTGGTGTAGATCATGTGAGACTATGTGATGGGTGGGGTGTGTTGCGAATGTTACACATCCCCAAATGACTGTCAGGTGCAGTCAGGGTTGGTGACAGCATTACCCCCAGCCATAGCTGTCAACCTCCTGTCCCCAAACTGAGGAACATTAGCCCTCATACTGTGTGACAAATGGGCAAAACGTGGAACACTTACAACTGGCTTACTAACAGCTTCAACTAGGAAAGGCATATGATGGCTAAAATAGGCTGGTCTTACGTATAAAAAAGATATTCCAATGAATTAATATGATTCCCATCTATTTAGCCATGGCTAGCAGGTAAATAATTTACAACAATGAATGTGTGACAGACCCTTCCAATGTGGAACCTTGAGGAACATGCACCTTTTAGAACCCCAAATGAGGTACGTTCCTTGTAATGAGGTACACCTGAGAGCTATGCCCCCAGCACGGCTGCAGAAGTGCATCCCCCACAGGCTGTAGTGCCGTATGTTGGGAGGTGAGCATTGAATGTGTAGATAAGACAATTGCTCTATTGCCACATATACGACATATCCCTCATATAGACAGGCAGTAGCACTGGTACGTGACAGTTGGACATGCCTGTATATACAACCATGCCCCACAGGATATGTAATGCGTGTGTACAACAGCTGTTGTACCTTAAGCAAGCTGGGAAGTGTAGGACAGCCAGTGTACCCATGGGAAATGGTGTGGAATGGGTGCTATAGTAATCAGTAGCTCATGACATGCTCACAAGTTCTGAACAAGTGCCTAACATGACCATACAATACAGATAGAGTGTTGGATAATATCAACCCACAAGTGGTGATGACAGTCATTTAGGGTGGCACCGCACTATAACCCTGCTGAGTATGGTGTGCATGTCCATGAACCATTAGCACTGTACATGTTAGCAGTACAGATGTACAAGACAGCACGGATATTTGATTACAAATACCTTTGCATGTCACAGGAGTGTTCCACCAGTGGCCTGTTGACAGACTCACAACTACAAAAGGTGCAAGAGTGACATGTGCACAGCACACCAGTGCCAGCTACAGTAGAACAGGGTTAATGTGTTGTACCCCACCCTCATTGTAGCCCATACCACACAGACAAATGTTAGGCATCTGTGTATGTAAGGCTGTTAATGGCCATGACCTATCAGTATAGCTGTGTCAGTGTTGTGAACAACATACAGAATGGGCTGTGTGGGTGAGGTGTGTGACATATGTGCACAGTCTGATGGATGATACCAGCAGTGTCACTGCTAGGTGAACATCCCTGTACCCATAAACTACTACCTAGGCTGTGGTCAACATTATGGACACTGTGTAAGGGATGGTGCTGTGCAGTGCACACCCCGACATGGTGACATCTCCAGGCCCCTTAGGTAGTCATATGAGGTACCCATGTCATGTCAGGGTGCCATCCATGAGCACGGAGATCACTGGACAGGCATATACAGCACTGTGGTGACCAATATTGGATCACATACCACCTGTAAGGGGTAATGGCTATGCATGGATGTGCGATACCAGCCTTCACAATCCTCACCTCCACTATGCAGCGTGCTGTCTACCTTGCAGAAAGACATTTGCTACACCATGATGATGGATATGCTACATGTCCATATCGTGATCTATAAGACATATGTCATGGACAGCCACCGTCCTAATACTAGGATCGCCACAGGCTGGACAGATCCCTGTGCCATATATGTGACATACTACCGCCATACCATGCAACCCTGTCCATCAAAGCCGCACATGTCATCCCAGTCATACATGGTGTGATGGCCACATGGTAGATGTACTATCAACTGACTGGATCAGTAATGTGGCACTGATGCACCTTGCTGTGGCACAATGGCTGTCTGTTACAGCTTGGAAACCGTGCCCACAAATGATAACCATCCCTACGAATGTCGTCTGACTAGCCATTGTCCCATGTCTATCACATGTGCAATACAGGCGATCCGTGGCAGGATGTTGAACAGTTGTACAGTGCTGTGTAGATGTATATGGCAAAACACATGCATGTACAGGTGTCCATGCGTATGTGTGCATTGTCACTGCTCAAGTCCATTACGGCTGTGTCTGTGTTGATATGTGACATAGACACAGCATCCAGGTCAACAGTAGTACCGTGGACACATCCAGGCATGTGCAGATAGGTAAGAACACAAGTGCAGGCAAATAGACATGCCCACAGCAAGACAGCATTTACATGGAGTATGAACACTGTAATGAGGTGACACACATATATGGTGATGATATCCAATGCATAATGGGTGTGACATGTGTGACACAAACACGTCAGCCATGTCAGTGTCATGATGCTTTGCAAAGATAACTGTGCGGATGTAGTAGATGTCATAGAAATGTATGTGCAGCAGTATCTGTGTACATCTCTGAAACTGTGACCTGTCACCATCATTATGTCTTACAGATAATGCCCCGTACACGCCTCCCAGCATACACCCGCCAGGGGGATGATGTCCTCATCCCACAGCTCCATGACAACAATGACTTGTTGTTCAGCCATGTGCCACAGCATGCCCAGCAGCGGGATGACCTGTGGCAGGATCTACGCAGGAGGGTGAATGATGTGGGTGGCCATAACCGCACCTACCAGCAGGTGCGCAGACACTGCATGGATTTGATACGACATGCAAAACAGCGTGCCACTGCAATCACCAGGGAACAAGGTGGAACAGGTGGTGGGCCACCAACCCAGCCCCCACTCACACACACCAAGGAGCTACTGGCCAGTCTGGGGACACCCAGGGAACAGCATCCAGAAACACTAGCTGCCATCGTGGAGGTGGGTGTCTCCCAACCAATGAGCCTGGAGTTGCCTGGTAAGTCAGTACTGCATATATGGCTATTCTATCCCATGTAGTTGCATGTGTCACTGTACATTATGTAAAGTAACAACATATGCAAGGTATGTGGACACACATGCTGCATACTACAGTATGCTATGTTGTGTATGCACACATGTGCATACTATATGCTATTACACAGGTGAATGTGTTCACATGCACAGTGCAACCTGTGGCTGTCATACAGTCATGGATAATGTTCATACTGGTGTGTCACCCCTATACAGGTACCTCTGGCATGCCGCATCAACATGAGTCCATTGCAGGTGAGACTGTCATCAGTATCAGGCATGTTACAGTGTAGATCTATTTGCCATGTGGCCAGTTAACACTTGCACACCTGATGTTTGTTCCAGTCACGATATGCAGGTCGCACCACCCTTCATTCACACAGGCCATCCATGTGCAATATATACAAATGTAATGATACACCGACTTGAAACCACAGTACTTGTCATTGCGACATGTGTGGTCAGCTGTGCATACAACAGTGGAGGTGTTCTACAATGGAGGCATATGTAGTATGCATTGGAACAACATGTGTGGTACGCACACAGTACCACACAGTGAGCTGTGATATGGGCAGCCCACAGGTGTCACCATTGTGTCATATGCCCCTGCATTGGGTGCACACATTGTGATGTGCCACCTGACATGTCCCAGACATGTAGTGTTCTGTCTGCAATATTGTCACACTATCGCATGACCTATACCCCACATACCAAACATACAACCCATTGTCTGCATAGCCCTGTGGATTGTGACATATCTGACATCTATGGGTGTATGTGATATGGGACAACACAGACATGTGGAAAAGATGCCCATCACACACAATTGGCCAACACATGTGCACACATGTCCATGGGGGATGGCCAGAGACATGTAGCCACACAGTACTTGGGATGTGTATACACCCTGTTGCACATTGTCCACACATGGTCCAATTATAGCCTTAGTTGACCGATTATACAGTTGATGTGGTACACTGGACAACCTAAAAGCCTGTGCACAGCTACTGGAAGTGTCACTGAAGTCTGCCATATACGATCTGTTGAACATCACGACTGTGTTGCAGTTATGGCTATGCAATGTGTACATATTATGCATTCTACAGCAACATAGATTCCTCATGTTGTCATGCAATGACACATTGTCTGTACTTCACACTGTATAGCAATGTAGATGCCTCACACTACCCTCCCATACTCATGCACATTTGCTAAACATGCATTCTATCTGCAGGGCATACACACAACACTGCAATGTGAAGCCCATTATGATGCTGTACACATACCTCTCAACCTGGAAACATCAAAAATCTGGACAAGGCCCATGAAAAATAGGTACAAATCTGTACGCTGATTAACATAAAATTTGCATACACAATTATGTAACCCCGCCCACTCTAGTGGACCTGTGGGATACCAACTTTCAAAATGCAAACTGAACAGAACCAAAATATGGCACCAGAGTCCCCCTACAGCCATTCCAATGTCCCATTACCTGGCTATTTCACCCCATTTACCATAAACACTAATGTGCATACTGCTTTAGTTCTACAATGATTTGGATTTTATTTTTACATTTTATAGCACAATCCACAAACACTAATAGACTGAGAAACAAAGCAATACTGTCTGCAATGAAAGCAGACTTAGCATTAAAATGTATCTGCCCTTAAAACTCACATTCATTGAAACAGCATTGATACCTGCACCACATCCAAAGAAAATGCATCTGCCCAGTGGTAGTGGAATAAGATTATCTTTCGTCTGTTTTCAAATCACAGACCCCTTGCACAAAGAAACCTGTGTTCTTTGATATACCTTCCTGACTTTATTAAATTATATTCCTTGTATAACACAGCACACTTGTTTAGACTTACAGCATTTTAATTTATTGTTTGAATATTCTTCCAGCAGGCAATGAAACAAAATGCATGATGAACCAATAATGACAAAACTGCCCAGTTCAGAACATTTCCATCATAAAAGTCTGCTCAAACTTCTACAATCCACCAGTATCAGTAAACATGCACAATCTCTACAGAAGTAAAAGTCGGATCTAAATAATTTCACATTAAAGAGATCTGTAACCAATGAAGAGGTTGCTGCTAGCAAACAGCTTTATATTCATTGTTTCATCTACAAATAAAGTACCCATTGCCCTTGAATAAATTGCTTATGTTACATTAAAACAATAAGCCACTTCTAGCCAGTAATATTGCAATAGGGAATGGATGGCAAACTGATAACCGATTCATATAGTTACTAGGCATCTCTGCCAAAAAGGACACTCTCAAGACTGCAGCATCCAGCCCCTTTAAAAGTATATCAGCAATCTCCATACTGTGGAAGTAGAACCCACAGCCTTCTGCATCAAAAGCAAGTGTTCTACCTGTTGTGCTACTAACACACACCAACTTACCATAAGCAGCACTAAATGTATCTCCTTCTGAAGAGCTGCGTATACACATACACACAAAATTCAAATAAGATGTTTCTCAGTAAGGAATGTACCAGCCCAAAGAAAAGGCTGCTCCTTATGGAGCCCAAAGCATGCTAGTGCAATTAATTGTCTCAGTAAACTACACATTTCAAATACGATGTTTGTCTCTACACACTTAAAATAAAATGTTACTACTGATGCCAGTTAATTCAAATAAGAAGTTACCAATGCCCAAAGTACACACTTCAAAGAGAAGTAAATGGAACTCCAAATAACAGTGGCAATTTTCTCAGTAAACTACACATAGTTCAACAGTTAAATACGTTGACGTAGCCAGCCAGACAGTTCATTCAAATAAGTTATCAATGAAACTGTCTCTATGGAGTAAACTGTACTTGAAAGAGCAGTAAAGAAAACAAATCTGTTTCTTACGGACCCCAAAGCATGCTATTGCTTGTGGATTCAAACAAAAAGTTACGAGTGCAATGCGAGCCCAAATAAAACAAATAGCAATGCAGGAAGCGGAACTTCAAACAGCAGTAAAGACATTTTCTTACGGAGCCCAGCTGCCCAAAGCATGCTAGTGCATTCAAATAAGACGTTATTAGTGCAATTGTAAACAAATCTGTTCCATTTCTGAATAAGAGCCAGGCCAGCAATTGTAAACAGATCTGTTTCTTATGGAGCCCAAAGCATGCTAGTGCAATTAGTTGTCTCTCAGTACACTTTAAATAAGATTTTATTAGTGTTGCAGCTGCCAGTTAATTCAAATAAGTTACCAATGCCCAAAGCACACACTTCAAAGAGCAGTATATAGAACTTTAAACAATGACAATTGTTTCTCAGTAAACTACACACACGGTTCAACAGTCAAATACATTGACATTACTAGTGCCAGCCAGACAGTTCATTCAAATAAGAAGTTACCAATGCAAAACGGAACTTCAAACAACAGTAAAGAAATTTTCTTAAGGAGCCCAAGAATGCTGTGCATTCAAATAAGAAGTTATTAGGCAACTGTAAATGAATTCATTTCTAAATGAGAAGTTACCAACACCAGACTTTGTTTGTAAATAATCCATTTTTTACAGAGCCCAAATGCATTCAAATAAGAAGTTACCAGTGCAGATGCGAGCCCAAAGAAAACAAATAGCAATGAAGTAGATTGCGGACATGTGCACAGATACACAACACATAAATACACGTATCCACAATTGTCCCATGCTTACCTGCTCGCGATGCCTGCCTGCTGCTTGGAAAAATAAAACTGATATGGTACTGCTAGTAGTTACAGTGCTGCCTGTAATTTCCATTGCTGCTGTATACTTGCTCGCAGCCGGCCCAACTTGGAAAAAAAAAACCTGATGAGCAACATTACTGCCTGCCATTAATGTTCCTGCGGCCTGCCTGGTGAGGTTCAACTTCTCGTTGCTCAGTATTCCCGCTCGCACTATGCAGCCAGCCGGAAATAATGACGCGAGCTCCTTGAGCTCAATTCCGACTGGCTGGTAGCCCTGACGGCGCTGACGTCATCCCGCACGTGATGACGTCAGCTCTGACAGCGCGATTTTTTAAAAAATAAAAAAAAATGAAGCAAAAAAATCGTAAATGAAGGGGTGCCAATCGGGAATCGTGGCACCCCTTCATTTGGACCCCAAAACTCGGTAAATACCGAGTAATTCGGTATGGTTGGGAGGTCTGGCTGTACATGTATCAGGACACCATTGTGTCAGACATGTATGCATGTTAATGCACATGTCAGCAGATTACATGTCAAGGTCACGTCAGCCATGTGTACTGTTATCCTGTTCTGGGTCACATGGTGTATCACGGGGATGCATGCATACTACCATGATTGTGTGAACTGCATGGCTACTGATATGACACCTGCTTGCTGTAGTGTGCACCCCAGGGAGGTATGCTTACTAACACTATTAATGTCTGAGCTGCATGCCCTCTGCTGTATCGCAGGCATGCTGCATGCCATCTGACAAATCACATGCATGGTGTGTCTGTGTGTGTCTGTGTTTGTGTGTGTGTGTCTGTGTCTGTTTGTGTCTGTGTGTGTCTGTGTGTGTGTGTGTGTGTGTGTGTGTGTGTGTCTGTGTGTGTCTGTGTGTCTGTGTGTGTGTGTGTGTGTGTGTGTGTGTCTTTGTATGTGTGTGTGTGTCTGTGTTTGTGTGTGTGTGTGTGTGTGTCTGTGTTTGTGTTTGTGTGTGTCTGTGTTTGTGTGTGTGTGTCTGTGTCTATTGTACTTTACAGTATTTCTTTGCATTCACAGGTGATGTAGGTGCGTTACCCTCCTGCGGTCCATCTGATGTTACTGTCCCCACAGATACTAGCAGTGATGAACATATGCATGATGTACAGGCAGGGTTGTCAAGGGCTGAATCTGTGCCAATGGTTACCATCCCAGCTATGTCCCCCTCTTCCCCGCACACAGTTCTGCTGCCAACACATACCGCATCACCAGTGGCCATAGAGGAAGGACAGTCAGCGTCTGTTGGCGTGGAACAGGAACGTGTGGTGGCTACAGAAGGTGTGTCTACACACCATGGTGTCAGTGTAATGACTGCAGATGTGCCACACAGACATGTGGCTGGTGCTGCTCATAGGAGGACCTCTGGCAGACATGCACCTGCAGGACACAGCGCAGCAGATGGTATCACCAGACGCATGTTACAGACTGTAATGGCAGCACAGGCATGTGCTGAATGGCAGAACAGAGAAGGGCAGAGGCTGCAGAGGGCTGCTATCCATACCCTAAATGACAACATCCAGGCATTGGCAAATGCTCAACAGCAGATTGCTAATGTTCTGGATAGGCGATTAGGTGAAATGGTCGGAATCCTTGACCGAGGCATGGCAATCCGTGAGTTGGAGCTGTCTGTGCTGGAACACCTGGTAGGAGTGAGGCGTAGGCCACGTGGACATAGGCCAGGAACACCACCTAGTGTAGGTCAACGTGAGCGTGCCACCTCACATGCCCGCTCTCATAGTGCCGGTAGCAGTAGCAGTGCAGCTGTTGCTGCGCTGTCAACACCAGGACACAGCAGGCCACGTGGACGTGGCCCTGGATGGTCTCAGCGGGGACACAGTTCCAGCGGACATGTGTCGTCGGACAGTAGCCACTCTGTACCTCCACCTGGTAGTGCCCATGCAACCCCAGGCAGGCACAGGTCACGTGGCCGTGGACGGACACAGTGAGCTGTACAACCTGCTCTGTACAATCTGGGGCTGTCAATTATACCCCGTGTAGGCCTCACAAATGGCAGAACTGTGTACACACATACACGCACACAGCAAACACATCTGTAGGGCTCCACAACATCCACATGCATTCTGCACAGACATGTCCAGTCAACTCACCGGCCCTTACACACACACATGATGTTATCCATTGGTGCAGCCTATGCCCCTGGCAAACATATCACCCTGTGCATATGATGAAGCCTGTGCCACATCCCTGTCATCCACACCATTGGTGCAGGTTTATGCACAAATATTCTGATGCACAGGGTGAACAGCATAGTGGGAGGTGTATGTAATATTACCTGTGTATGCATAGAGGGGGATGTGTATGTTGCAGTGGTTATGTGTGAATACTGAGAGATGTGTATGTGACATAGGTTGTGTACTGTCGACATGCACCAGTCATACCATGTAGTGCAGGTGCAGCATGCATTGTGATGTGTTCACGGTATGTGTCTCGGTTACATCTGTAGCACCATGTTGGTTGTGATACCCTGGTTCCCTCCTATGGTGTACTTGCATGTGCCTACAGGTAGCAGTGTTTGCAGTCCCCCACTGGCAATATCAGCATGCAACATGTACCCTCAACCTGACTGTTGGATACACCAACATGACACAGATGTCTGCACATATACTGCACCTGACGCATGTGTTCGGTGCCACAGGCTACACTGGACAGAGACGTGACATACATAGCAGGACACATTACAGGTATGGTGACGTGGTGCAGGGGTTGTACACAGCGGCCTGGCCAATGATGATGTGAGGTGTCACTTGGTAGCTGGAGGCCACACTGTGCAGCAGTAGGACCCTGTAACAGTACGGGAACATGGCCGCATTCACGGGGTGTACACCCCATAGTGTGCAGGTGGGGACCCTTGCCTATGTGGTCATCACCCTCACAGTACTATGCACCCACACAACATGTCACAGAGAAGGGACATGCACAGGTAGCCAGTATGGCTGGGACCTATAGCATCAACAGGGTTGTGCAATGCATCACCATTATGGGTTAGTCACCACTTGGGGTTAGTGATCATTTCCCACCATATATTAGCATACACCCTCACACCATGCACCAGACATACATACAGACACACACACACTGTGGTGACCACACATGTATACGGACAGCCGACGTGTGTGATGCACCACACCGGCCGACGTCATGCTTCCCACACTGACGTATGTACAGATGTCTACAATGGTGTACAGGGATGTGTAGCAACTGGGACATATTCCCCGCGATATGTGGCATCCCTGGTCACACATTCGGACACACATGGCAGTGCTGGGAATGATACACCTGCCATATGATGACACGTTTGATAGACATGCAGCGGTATTGATTGCATTATGTGTACCAACGCTATATCTGGCAAATGTGCTGCTATATGCACATGGGAGGTTGTAGGTGTTACAGGTGCCATGTGACATATAGTTGTTAACACCTGACCGTTGTGTATGCATTATGTCAGCACCGTCACGCAACAGCGACATGGCATACTGTTTGCACATGGCATGATAGGATGGTGTGTGACACAACTGTGAGCCACCCCCTGCACACATACATCTAGACAGGTGGTTCACCACGTTATGTACACACATCCCTCCATACGTGCTGTTTGTATGTCACCGTATACAGGTGTCAGTGATGGGTCTGCATTGTGTCTGCATGTCGTAGGTAGGTGCAACTATGTTACGGACATCGGCCACTGCACATGCATGTTGCTGCATGCACAGTACAGATGCCACATGTGTCTCCTGTTGCCATGTTTGTATGCATTGCTATTGTTGGACATGTGTGTTGACATACATAACACATGGACTGCGGTATGATATCACGGGTGTCACAGGCGACAAGTACAAGGGTATGTGCCCCGGTCAACACTGCTACCCCCTGTAGTGTGAGCATTCAACAGACATGGGCCCACCTTCCATTCGCGTGTGTAGCATTGATTAGGCCAGTGTTATGCACGAGGTACATCAAAGGCTATGTATGTATGTGCTGTGTGTGCAGTCCATGCACACATCCACACAATCACATGTATGACATATCCAGATGTGTGTTCATTGGTGTACAGCAACAGTCAGGTGTCACAGCTGTGTAAGGGCCGTGGTATGTCTTGAGCCAACCTGTTCATGTATACTGGTGTCATTGCAATGCATAACACCTGTTGGATCCCTGTTGGTACATGTGTACTCTGCACAGCTGGTGTACACCGCTGTACAGCCCAGTGGTCATGTGTCACATGGTGTTGTGGGACCGTAAGGCTGTGTAGTGCTGCATCGATGACATGGTGCTGACTTGACAGCTACAGTGTACACTGCAGTGTGTACGTGTGTGACCTGCACCTGTGACAGCTGTGATGGCAGCTGTGTGTGTACAGGTCACTGCATGTGTGACTGCCCTGTGTGTGAGGACAGTTATACCTTACTGTGCCCTTCTGTACTGTGCCCTTCTGTGTGTACACTCCATCTGCATGCAAGATGGCCCTTTGCAACAGCTAAGTGTGTGAGCATGCCCAGTATGCTGTTGTGTAGATGGACACACAGTACATTCCACACTGTGCCCTTCCATGATTAGACTCCGTGTGCATGCAAGATGGCCCTTTGCAACTGCTGTGTGAGCATGCCCAGTACGCTGTTGTGTAGATGGACACACAGTACATTCCACACTGTGCCCTTCCATGATTAGACTCCGTGTGCATGCAAGATGGCCTTTGCAACTGCTAAGTGTGTGAGCATGCCCAGTACGCCGTTGTGTAGATGGACACACAGTACATTCCAAACAGACATGTGATACTAAGCGTTTAAGCATGGCCATTGACATCCTGTATAGCCATGGTGGTCATCCAAGCAACAGATGTCCATTTTCAATGTCACGATGGATGCCTACATTGAACACACTGGTTGCTCTCTCGAAGGGTGTACTGTCTGTGGTGCATCCCATATCTATTTAGTGTTGTAGTGCTCCGTAGATATTTAGTTGGCCCGATGACAGCACTGCCATGATTGTGTACGTCTACCTTGGGACAGTAATATGCTTTCAGACTGCTCACTCTCTAAACATTCCCTATCGGCATCTTTGCCTTTGCGGATGATGTCACCCACCTAGAAGTATGCCTCTGGGAGTGCTGTGTTCAGTAATCTCGGTAGCGCGTTCTGTAAATGCGTAATGCTGTCATGTGTTAAAGTAGTTAGGTGTATGTTCAACTCCCGGCCCTTCCAAGTGTGTGTGTGTGTGTGTGTGTGTGTGTGTGTGTGTGTGTGTTTCCAGCTGCCTGGGGACACAGTAATGCTTTTACATGCCTCACAACACATACATTCCCTATCGGCGTCTTTGCCTTTGCGGATGATGTCACCCACCTAGAAGTCTGCCTCTGGGAGTGCTGTGTTCAGTAATCTCGGTAGCGCATTCTGTAAATGCGTAATGCTGTAGTGTGATAAGGTAGTTAGGTGTATGTTCAACTCTCGGCCCTGCCAAGTGTGTGTGTGTGTTTCCAGCTGCCTGGGGACACAGTAATGCTTTTACATGCCTCACAACACATACATTCCCTATCGGCGTCTTTGCCTTTGCGGATGATGTCACCCACCTAGAAGTATGCCTCTGGGAGCGCTGTGTTCAATAATCTCGGTAGCGCGTTCTGTAAATGCGTAATGCTGTAGTGTGATATGGTAGTTAGGTGTATGTTCAACTCCCGGCCCTGCCAAGTGTGTGTGTGTGTGTGTTTCCAGCTGCCTGGGGACACAGTAATGCTTTTACATGCCTCACAACACATACATTCCCTATCGGCGTCTTTGCCTTTGCGGATGATGTCACCAACCTAGAAGTATGCCTCTGGGTGTGCTGTGTTCAGTAATCTCGGTAGTGCGTTCTGTAAATGCGTCATGCTGTAGTGTGATAGGGTAGTTAGGTGTAATTTCGATTCCCAGGCCTGGTGTGTGTGTGTGTGTGTGTGTGTGTGTGTGTGTGTGTGTGTGTGTGTGTGCATGCTCCCGTCTGCCTGGGGACTCAGGTTATGCTTTTAAATGCTTTGCACCACAGATATATCCTGCTGAAGTCTTTGTCTTTGCAGATGTTGACACGCACCTAGTAGAATGCCTGTGTGTCTGCTGTGTTTAGTAATCTCGGTAGCGCGTTCTGTAAATGTGTCATGCTGTAGTGTGATAGGGTAGTAATGTGTAAGTTCAATTACCAGCCCTGCCACTTGTCTGTGTGTGTATGTCTGTATCTCTCTCTCTATATATATATATAATCTATTTTTTGCCCATAACTCTGCTCTTGCATGGACAGCTGACTGTTTCATGTATCTCATATTTGCATAGCTTTCACATACCAATGGGGTATGTTGCAAATCCCAACATTGTCCATGCAACGTCCATGTTACGGGTGGTGTTACACGCCCTTACAGGCGTTTGCTGTATATCTTGGCAGACATCTATCCTTGCTGTACTCTCACTGTACTCGTACACGCTGGAGGCTTCATGTATCATGGCCTAGTTTTGCTGTGTGTATGTCTATTTGTGCTGTGTGCATGGCTGTGGGTATGTCCCACTATCATCATTTGTAAAGGTGACAGCCCTATAGGTACTTCATGTAGACTGCTGTGTCATTTGACATGTCAGCACATACCTGCAGACAGTACTGAACGTCCTACTGCAGCGCATTTCATACCTTCTGCGTTATCTTGCAGTCGATATTGCTGTTTCCTCACACATGTATCTGTTTCTGATCATACCACTCCACCTCCTAGAGAAAATTTCTGGACAAGGCCTTATCTGATAGTGGGACACATAGGGGCAGTATTGACATGTTGCTCTTACAAACGTAGATAGTTGACACAATAATAGGTTTTGCATTAGTATGGCTTTTCTGTCGGATTTGGTGTCTTAATCACATGTTTGTCATTATTTCATGACTTCAGTTATCAGGAATGTGCCAGAATGTTACTGATGTTACGTGGAACACACCAAACATATGAGGCAGAACTCTGCGCATTCTGCGTAAATCTGTACAGTTGCGGAGTATGTCTGATACAAGATATCAACTTTCTGACACCAATACACACACTGTATAGCAGCATCACAGGCCACATGCCATTACATTTATATTGCAGGACACACCCACCCAGAGAGTTGTATTCCTCACACAGGCCAACAGCTGCTTATCCACACTAATTGGTCTATCATGTACCGTATGTGCGCCAGTATTTGCGCTTTCCGTCAGTGGCAGAGCTCACGTACGAGTATGGGGGACTGGACATTGTTACGGTGACACTGCATGACACCCTGAGGGACACATTACTTTTGTGTCTATTAACCTTCCACATTGACATTCACAGGGCATACGTTGTCATTCACATTTGTCGGAGTACATGCGTATGACTTGTACATGTTTTCTCATTTGTCCTGATGTCTTTCTTCTCACCTGTCCACCTAGTATCACTAGTTCTGTGCATGTATTTTGGACAGGTTACCTTCATACCCCTAACCTGTACACATTATGGGTAAACGCCCTGACGTTTGACCTTTGCCCTTGTTACATTTGTCATAGTAATGTGCCTTTCTGGTAAATTGCTGGCAAGGCATTACGAACTGTGCAGTTAGATAATAGTGACTGACATTTCCATTACATGATTAGTAACACTCATAACATATGTATTCCTGGCTATGCCAGTATTCTCACAACGTTCTGACTTTGTCTGGGGTATATCTAATATAGTCCCTATTTGTATTTCATGTACTATGCCTTAGTGCAGCTGTGTTATTCTGACAGTTTGCCAGTTATGGGTACCATCTTGGTCATACGCATGTCCATCCATGATAATCGCCTACATGACACTGATATAGGGCCCTACATATTTCCAAAATGGTTTACGCAATATCCAGTGGATGGTTTGCCCCATTATTGAGAATATAGGCGTGTGCTATACCCACATCACTCCCACAAGGCGGGCCTACGAAATCTCTACCAAACAACACCTAGGCCCATTTCTGCATACCCATGATTCCCATACATGACAACCCTCTACAGTACCCATTACACATGTTTAATGTGTGCGGTACTGAAGTGTGGAGACACTTATATGCACTCCCCACTCTCCGGATATCAGTTCGTACGTCATACATTCTATCGACACATGTGTCATCACCCTTGCACCTGCTACTGTTGCATGTACAGCTATATCGTATTTGCTGAGGTCACTTATTTTGCTTCAATGTCGGTTGACACTATGTATGGATCAATTTTTGGGGTCCTGCAATGGACACCTATCTGCATGTTTAAAGTGTAGAACTTGCTGGACTGTCACTTTCTGACCAATGGTTTGGAATGCAGCGGTTTATTCACCTTTCGTGCATGTCTGTTTGTCTACCCATATTAGCTATAACGTGGCCTATTTATGTACATATGTCATATCTACGGGACATATGTCTGTTGTGTATACATATATACATGTACAATCCTCATTTCATAACTTGCTTTGGTTTACATCTGTGGATTATGTGTATACACATATATCTATATCCATACCATACCTTTCCAATGTACAGATTGTCGCAGAGTGTACAGCTGGTTGCCTCTTTATCTTCTGTGTGTTTTACATAAACCTGTGTCTATCTGGCAATGTAGTGGCATTTCATTTGAGACTTATGGTGGGAAATACTGGCAAGCAGTTCAGGTTATGACTGCATACCCTTCAGAGAATCCATGCTACTGACACACCCGTTATTCTATCCACTTTCTATGTTTGTTCTGGCACATATCTGGGGTTTGTCCCTATTTGTACTGGTAGTTTGCATGCCTTTGTCCGGTTTCATACTTTACAGGGTTAACAGGTTTGAGCCATGTATATCTAACGTGGGGGAAACAGCATTCATTTACTATGCTGTGAGCGGATCACACACGCACAGGCGCACTTGCATTTCCTTATTGTGGGTTACGCAGGCGCACATGCATATCCTTATTGTGGGTTACATATGTTTACTAAGTCTTTGTGCTTACGTGGGCTTTATTACTTGTGACAGTACCAGTAAATTATCTGTAATCCGGTTAATGGATGTATGCGAAACACATGTTCACCTTTACATATTTAACTGTCTGTACAGCACAGACACATTCATTACACTTTCACATTATATGTGCTGTAGTCGTAGTTGAACCGGGACTGCATTCACGTTGGCCGGATGCTGTAACCACTATACTTTTGGTGTTCTGACTCATTTATATGCATACCCATAGTACATAGCTACATTAACATATGCCTCACCGCTTCACTTACGACACAGGCATCCATTCTCCTGCTGGGAAAAATGCGGTACTACATGTTACACATTCCCTATTCCCTACTGCTCTGGACCCAAGCTGCATATTTACTCACTGCAGGGATATTCAGAACCCCGAGGCTTATAGTCCTGACACATACAGGTCTTTAATTGTCAGGGTGTTCATGTGGTGATCTGGGTTTAGGCTTGTCCGCCTGGTGAACGGAACTGCCCTGACCATGTTCAAATGTCAGACAAAGCACATGGACAGGGTTTGTCCATTTTAAACATTTTATCTGTGTTTACAGACACAGGTGTTTGGGCACCTGTCAGCAGCTTATAATGTTGGCAATACATAATATGGGTGGGGGTGGTTACAATACATAATTTACGGTGAGTGGTGTTCCCATTCACATTTGACTATTTCCTGTATTCATTCTTACGAGGATTATTATTTTGCACATGACTTAACTATGAAATAACTACAGGTATGCAGTAGTATAGCCAACATATGTGAAGGTTTGTTACAGTATAAATGTACGAACCTCTGTAATACTGGGGACTACCCCACATCCTTCACAACATTTCATGCTTATGCACATACTATTATTCTGTGAACTTTCAAAGTTTGTGAGAGCAGTAATTACATCTGTCCCTATTTGTCCACCCATCCTTTTAGGCTTTGTCCAGATTTTGTTGCTGTAATAGGTTGAGAGGTAGTGTCGGTATGTGATTGAGTTGAATATATACTGTCGATAATTCAGTGCGGAGTAGGGTTACCACCTGTTCCTCTTTGCGAGGGGAAGTCCCACTTTGGACAGTTGTGTCCTGCGACGAAACCTAAGACATGGCAAAAGTCCTGTGATTTTAAGACAAAAATATATTTCTTATTTTCTTAACTAGTTGCATGATACAGGTATTTTGTATCTGGAACACATAACTATTATTTGGGATAGCATAAGCTATTCAAATGCTATGGAATAAGCTTTTATCTTGGCATACAAGTGTAATTCTGTCTTTTGCACTGGCCGGGGGTATGTTTTATCCTGCAAATTCTCACATTTCTACAACGGATGTCCCACCTTGGGCATCTGAACAGGTGGCAACCCTAGTGGGGAGACCTGCATGGTGGACAGCTGTTCCATCCTGTGTAGTATGTTTTGCATGTCTGTGTAGAAACTGAACAGTACCGTGACTACACATACATGTTTTGTCCAGATGTGTACAGTACTGGACACCGTAGCGTGTAAACAACTCTGAGGTTTCAACAAGTTACTTATCCCACGCGGGATGTACACACATTTTGCCGAAACATGAACGCGCCGGCATTTGGATTTACGTAACTGTGATGGGATGTTTACAAACGTGGGATACATATTTGCAATCCTGACACTGCCTAGGATGATACTTCCTACTACATATGGGGAATACTCGCTATGTGTAGGTGTACGGCTGCACAAGGCTGGTAGCTGGATTTGGTGGACATTCGGACATGGGTGTGGGTTATGTGCTATACAGGGGTTGTTGCGTATTGCATTTGCATGCATGGGTTCTGCTTTTGGATATCCCAGTTCCGCATATAGCATCCTATGTGTATGTGCCAGTTACGTTCCTGTTCATGTGTATAGCACATTTTAATATACATATGTTTGTGTGTGTTTGGTATACAATTTGGACTGTCAGGTTTCTTTACGGTTGTTATATAGCCACAACTGCCCAGCTGTGTACTATCACTACCACTGTGGGACTGCTGGTGACCATGCCCATGGGGCTAGATGTGTGTATTGGCAGCGCGATTACATGATAAGCTTCACTTCCACTGGGTATAACTACTTACAGTGCAGTACATTACGGACACACGGTTTTAAATATCATTTGTTCCATGGACGGAAACTCATATTGTGTTGCGTGCATTTCTGTTTGGTTCTCCATTTTGTGTGGCCAGGAACTGTCTTGCATGCTTTGCATACGTTTCATTATCCACGGACACTGATAGGTGCGATTACTATTGCAGGCAGACTATAATATTCAGCAGTTTAGGTTGCTCATCGACAGCCGACATTGACACATCTCCAGGCGCAGCTTGGTAACGCCCCATGCACTCGCACACGTGTCCTATGCATGTGGATGTCGTGGCAGCGCACCTTCATTAATATGCATCTGGTGCTACTACACCATATATACGCCGCATGGCCGGCGCAGGCCTTGCGCCGAGCTTCATGAATCCGGGGGAAAAACTAAATCAACACAACATAACAGGGCACTTCCATTTAGTAAAGTATGCTTTAAATACTTCATTATGTGAGTAGTGTATTTCTACTGCACTCTATGCCCATTTGTTATGCTTATGGGTGATTCATAAAGATTTTTGATAACAGATTTTCAGGTTTGCCTGAACAAAAGGCGCTCTATTGCTAGTAGAGCTTTTTCAGATGTCCAATAGAGGTGATGATTTTTGTTTTTTGTTTTTTTTTTTTTGCAGTGCTAAGATATTCCTCATCACTGTATTCTCACCAACATATTAGTAAGGAAGGGGAACTATTATAGTGACATCTTCAACACCACTTGGATCCGAATGGAGAGATGAAAAGTCAGCAAGCAAAGGAGAGGAGTAGTGCTGAAACTGAATTCATCCTCAAGTCTTGGTGAGTACCTTCGCGAGGTGGAACCTGTTTTTTCACAAACTCTCATCAAGGCGACACTGATATATAGACTGTATTTATATAGCATAGATCATGGACAGAAGCAGGTGAAAAACTAAAAAAGATAGCTTGGTGCACAAGACCAAGGATAAAAAAGTGCCCAATCCTGGTAAGCACACTGGTGCCAGGAATGGAAAAAATGGCAGTGTAGAATCCTCAAAATATGGAAACATTCCTACAATGGGGCCAGGCCAGGTTCAAGGGGATGATGGCCCCCTGTTATAGAAGGAAGTAACAGTCCACAAAAGTCACAAAAACTGATAGGCCAAAGAAGAGCTATAAAGACGATAGAGTGGACTGTTGAGGATAAGATAAAAATTATGCATTGTTACTATTATGCAAAAAACCCAGAATTTCCAGACACAAGATATACAAAATGATTAAGAGAGAAATTAGAGGAAAGAAAAATACTTCTGCAAGAAAAACTGTCAGAAGCTTCAAATGAAAATTTGCATTCATTAATACAACAGATTTGTGAAAAGCAGTATATAGATCGAGAAACTTTGATCTGCTTGGAAAAAGAAGCATCTGAGGAAGTGCGAAAATATAAACAGCAAAACCTAGACATATTTGAACAATATAAAAAAAAAGAAATATGGACATGGGAAAGAAAGAGATTGGATATGGTGCAATATTTATTAAAAAGAGAAATCCAAATTAATCAATATAAAGAAGGCAACCCCAAAGATATTCAAAGAGAAATACAGGCAAAGGCATCCGGATATGGAACATTTCACAATAAAAAAAATAATATCACAAGGATGAAATGTAGAAAAGAAGATTAGTAAAGTAGAAGTTAAAACAAATAGAAGTTGAAGTTATGGAGTGTCTGCAAATTGAAGGATTTGATATAGAAGGTCTAATACAGCTTACATCACAGCATGATGGAGTGAGTTCCCAAAGTAAGGAGAAACAGGAAGATCAGGAAACATCTGAAGAGGAAATATGGATATGGCAAAGAAAAAGATTTAATATGTTGTAATATGTATGCAAAGAAGAAAGCAAAACTAACCAATACAAAAACAGCAGCACCAAAGATATTTGAAGAGAAGTACAGGCAAAGGAATCCAGACATGGAAAACTACAATACAAAAAATAAGAAGACAAAGAGGAAAAGTAGAAAAGGAGAGTAGTAATAGAAAAGGTAAAGACATAGAAACTGAGGTTATGGAGTACCTGTTAAGTGAAGGATACTGTGTAGAAATTCAAATGCAAAAAGCACCACAACAGGATAAAGCAATGGATATCCAAATTAGGGGGAAACCAGTGGAACAGGAAGCAATTGGTCAGGTGCCATATGAGGTATTTTGGAGCCTTCCACAGGAAATCAGTATAAACATTTACTTGAAGCTAGACAGCAAGGAAAGGACCAGGAAACTGTGGAAACCAATGCAGTCAATGTTGAAGGGTGATAGGCCAGTGAGTTCCCATATGACAGAGCAACAGATGGCACAGGATGAAATTGAAGAGAAGGCGCCACAGGAATATGCTATAGAACTTTTTATAGAATGCCCACAAGAAATGGAAAACAAGTCATGTGCCCTCAGTTTGGAAGAAAATGAGCTAAGAGAAGAGTTGCTTGATTTAATAGACATGGATAGATATATCAAGATTAGCGAGAGAAATAGACTGCAGAAGGTCAATGAAACCCAGAACATCAGAATTCTGATAAAACAAATGAACACAGTAATTAGAACTGTCCATAGAGATCCATGCGATATAACAGAAGTAAACAGGATATATTACTGTGCTGTTAAATGGATAACTGATTAAAGTTCTACCACAAGAACACAGGAAAGTGAGGGAAAGTAAGGGGAGAAATTGAATACCATCATGGAAGTGTCGAACAGAGAAAACTATAAAGCAATTAAGACAAGAAGTGTCACTCTTAGAAGACTATAGAAGAGGAAATAGATCAAAAAAATACTAAGAAAGATATATGTGATTAAAGCAATGAGCAGTATTAGAACAGACCAGGATCTATAATGCACTATCGCAAATAACAAACTAAAAATTTCAGCACAAGCGAAAAAACTTAGAAGATACACAGATAAATATAAAGGAAAAAAGTTCAAAATAAGCAATTTATTGATGACCCAAAAAAGTTTTATAGAGAATTGGGAAATAAGGTAAAAGGAATTAAAAGACTGCCAAAAAAGGTGGAAGTAGATACATTTTGGAGAAGTATCTATGAAGATCCTGTGGAACATAACAAAGATGCTAAATGGATAGAAAAAGTAAAAGAAAAAATAAGACATTCAATTGTGCAGGATATGAAATGGGATGAAGTAACAGCCAGAGAGATTGAGACAAAGTTAAGAAAAGCCTCTAATTGCAAAAACCCCAGGCCCAGATGTAGCACCTAACTTTTTGCTGAAAGTATTAACATCTTTGCAGGAGGATTTAGCCACGAGTAAGAACTATTTATATGCGCACATTGAACAAACACCAACCTGGCTAACAACAGGCAAAACAATGCTCCTTCTTAAGAGTGAACCTGCAAGCTACCCTAACAATTATAGACCAGTAACTTGCCTTTCAACGACGTATAAACTATACATGGGAATTGATACCGACAGAGTTTATAGTCATTTAGAAGAAAACTCAATTATGGCAGTAGAACAAAAGGGCAATAAAAGAAAGTCATATGGAACAAAGGATCATTTGTTGTTAAATAAAGTCATACTGGACAACTGTAAAAAGAGGAAGAATTTAAGTATGGCATGGATTGACTATATAAAAGCATTTGATAGTATCCCACATTCATGGATAAAAGAGTGGTTAAAAATGTAGAAGATACACCCTACACTGATCGACTACATTACAGTGACCAAGAAACAGTGGCAGACCACTTTGCAATTAAGGCATAATAAAGGACAGATGATTATCCCAGGGATAAAAATTCTAAGGGGGGAATTCCAGGGTTACTCTCTGTAACCATTGCTATTCTGCCTTGCCATTAACCCATTAAGTTGTTTACTTAACAACTTAGGCCATGGCTGCAATTTGGCTCCTAGAAAACAATAAATGTGTAAAGACTTCTCATCTTCTCTTTGTTGATCATTTAAAACTGTACAGCTCATCAGATGAGGAACTGAAAGCACAGCTGCAGGTTGTCAAAACTTTTTCAGATGACATAAGAATGTCATTTGGTCTTGACAAGTGTGCAAAAACAACCTTTAGACAGGAAAACTGCAGCACCAGGAAAACATCAGTTTGGGACAAGAATGTGATATAAAAAAAACTTGAGCAAGAGGGAGTGTATAAATATTTGGGAATTGATGAAGGATCAACAATAAAACATGAACAAATGCAAAAAAAAATTAGTAAGGAATACTTCAGAAGACTTAAATTAATCCTGAAAACAGCACTGACATCTAGGAACAAAATCCAGGCTATAAACCAATTTGCTCTTCCTGTATTAACTTACAGTTTTGGAGTGATTGATTGGCCCCAAAACGTGTTGGATAGATTAGATAGGAAAACAAGAAAGATGCTTCATGCTCACCAAATGATTTATAAAAATCAGTGCATACCAAGATTATATATTCCCTGTTCCTAAGGAGGGATGGGCCTCCTTGAAATTAATTATATGCATAGATCTTGAAATTAATTATATGTATAGATCTGCAATCATTGGACTCCACACATATCTGCTGACCTCACAAGACCCAAATGTAGTGAAAGTTTTGAAACATGAGGAGAATAAATCTAAGATGACGTCTCTGCTTAATCTAGCAGAAGCATATCAGATTCAAGCAGGAATGGCAATCAAACTAGTAGTAAATAAAAATCAGGCAGCAGCTAAATGTGCCAAAAAAAAACAAAAGAAAGAATATAAGGAGAGGGACCAGATGAGAAGGCAAGAAATGTGGAAAAAGCATAAATATAGTTGCAAGTATAGAAAACATCTGGAAGAACCTCTTGTTGATCAGGAATAAATGCAGGAATGGTTGAGGAGAGGCGAATTCAAACCAAGAGATGAAAGGCTAATATTGATGGCCCAAGACAGTGGGCTGCATGCACATTGGTTTATAAAGTCCATTGAACATATGGGAGAAAGAGACAAATGTAGATTTTGTAAAACTGAATTGGAAACAATCGCACACCTTGTTGCTGGTTGCGACATACTAACGGCAGAAGGACTAAATATTGAAAGGCATAATAATGTGGCAAGACTGTTGCACCGGGGATTGTGCAAATATTATGGTATTGAAGTGGCTGAAAAACACTTGAAACATGAGCCACAAAGCATCATAGAAAATTATGAACTTTATATCACATGGGATCATCTATTACCAACAGTTCAAAGATAGATGCTAGAAAACCTGATATAGTGGTCCAAGAAAAGAAGACAAAAGTAGCATTGCTCATTGAAATTGCCACAATCAGTGACTACAGTGTCTTGCGTACAGAGAGACACAAGTTATAAAATATCAGGATCTGCATGCAGAAATGAGAGCAATGTCGAAGAAAGATACCCAGACAGTTTCAATAGAAGTTGGAGCAACAGGTCTTATAAAAAAAAAAGAGTCTGCAATCATATTTAGATGTGCTACCAATCCATGTAACTCTGTACGAATTGCAAAAGGAGTCATTACTGGGCACATTGTGGGTGCTGCGAAGAGCACTACTGGCTGACATCAAAGAGTGAAACAATACTAATTTCATGAACTTTAATCATACTTTGACTTAGGAATGGTGTCCATTCCCATTACAGTATTAGACACCCAAAAGATTTGGAGAAATTAAAAAAGTTATCTTGTATGTTACCCCATGAGGAACAGAAGGTTATCCTATAGTGCCACCTTGCTGAACTGCATAAAATCAGAAGGAGGGCTCTTTGAATTCATGGAGTACATCTTTTACGTAATGAAATAAGACCATGTTTGTGACCCTTCTCCATTGTATAAAGATCTTTGGGAATCACTCAGGACTTCAGAATGCAAGTGTACCAGCTCTGTTGCCCTGTGCACCAACTATTCATATAGATGCCAACAATTACACTTTAGTTCCTGGGCATTCCTTGTTCAACAGCCCCCTCCCCTTTATCACCCCTAAACTACTTTAGAAGTGAGCCATAATTTTGACACTGCCCATCAAGGGTACCATAAAATGCATCTAAACACTTTTGCCCTGTGACTCATTGCTCTTGAACTCCATTCCTCTCACCTGCTTCCTCAATGGTTTCTGTATACTTAATGTTCCATTTCTGTTCTTTCATCCAGAGTACATATTCTCAGCTTTAATCATCCATACTGTTGTCCTGGACATTATCTTCTTCTTTTCTTCCTAGAAGATCTTTCTTGAGCTACTTCTGTTTTCCCAGCTTTCTTTCTTTAACTGAATGTCAGAATTCTACACAGAAAAGTGGCAGCATAACTGCATAATCTCCACTTCTCACGAGGTTACTCTTCTTAATATCTTTAATAGCACATTTTCTTTTTTCCTCCCACTATTTCATTAGTGGGAACATAATAACTTCCAGGTAATTTTTATCTGCTGTACATCCACTTACTATACCTCGAACTGCACAGCTGTCCCTTATGTTGTTGATTCCAAAGTATATTATTGTTTATTTCTCTGTACTGAAGCACAACTACCATCTGTTTGCATACCAACTACCATCTGTTTGCATACCAGCTACCATCTGTTTGCGCTCACATTCATGTTTCATCTGTTTGATCCTGCATTGCTCATTTTTGATATGCTCAGTGATGCATTTGCTTTAAGTAATTGCTCGCTACATGGGATAACTACATGTCAAGGATAGTGTATCATTACTTGATGTGTACTTCAAGACATCAGTAAATTATCATAGGATCATAAGACATTACTAGGCTAATGGCTCTGGGGCCTTTACAAGCCTAGCCAAGAGTTTATCCTCAAAAAAGAAACCTCAGTCAGCACCTGTTGCCCCTGTCAATGAGGGACACAGGTGGAACCCCTGGGACAAATTTGTGGCTTCCCATCCACTCATCATGGTTGTGCTTGAAGAGGGTCAGTGAAGTACTCTGTTTTACATGTATGGCAAGTGTATTCCAGAGGTGGAGCAGCCTCTGGGAGACAAACCTGTCTCTCCAGCAGGTTTTGTTGAGGTTGCATATTAAATTCAGGCCTTTTGAGCGGGTAATGCTTAAGGAGTTAGACTTGTGGATATGGAGCATCTCTAGAAGGGCAGGGTCCAAGATTGCCTTGTAGGCGAGACATAGATCACACCATAGCAATCTGTATGATACCAAGTAGAGTGATAGTGATTTGAGCCTGTCCACATAGGACAGGTGTTGAAGGCCATGGATTCTCTTTGTGAGGTATTTCTGTGGCCTTTCCAGTTGGTGCAAATGTTTGGTGAGGTACATACCTAACAGGGGGAAATACTCAATTGTTGGTCTAATGAGGGAGGTGTATAGAGAGATAATA
Source organism: Protopterus annectens (assembly GCF_019279795.1). Taxonomy (NCBI): domain Eukaryota; kingdom Metazoa; phylum Chordata; order Ceratodontiformes; family Protopteridae; genus Protopterus; species Protopterus annectens. The sequence continues at coordinate 243,079,505 of NC_056725.1, read as the reverse complement.
ACCTCCTTTTTTTATGGATGCAATCCCTTTATTTATGAGAGGAACCAAGTAAATGGCTTTTCTGACTACTGCTGCTACATGATGGGCGAATGTGATATTGTTAACCTGAGTGCCCAGGTTTCTCATCACAGGTTGTGTGATTAGGAGGTTGCCATTGGTGTGGTAATCAGTAGGGGCTGTGTTTTTGCTAAATAGTATGATGATACATTTTTTTGCATTTAACTTGAGGCCATGGCTTTGGCCATTTATTAGTTGCTGTAAGACCCTCTTGCAGTATGTTAACATAATTTGGGGAGTCAATGACACCACCCAACCTACAGTCGTCTGCAAACTTGATTAGCCACAGGCCTTTTGTCTTTGTCTGGACCTCTGAGAAATAGATGCCAAATCATAGGGGTCCCAGGACATATCCCTGGGGAACTTCACTAGTGACAGATCTGCTATCAGAGGTGGAGGTGCCTATTTTGACCTTGTGGGTCCTGTCGATGAGCCAGTTAGCCACTCACCTGATGAGATACAGATTTACGCCAAGTTGTGTTAGCTTTGATATTTTCAGAGAAATAGTAGAACATTTTTTGTGATAGCTCTTTCTCCCAGCTGCAGTGGTGTCAGCATGAGAATAACAAAGTAAGGGAATGTTGAAAGGATAATCTCCCACACGGGCTAATGGGGGGTGGATGGGAGCTTTCAATACCTAAGAAATCTTTTTTTTTTTGCTGAAATAGCATGTTTGCATGAAACTACTTTGTCCTTGAGAACATACTTTTATGGCATTTGTGCAGTTTAACCAATCAACTTGCATGATTATGACTGGTGGGAGGAAAGCACCTGGATAAAATGCACACTGGCACAAGCAGACTGTGTTAAACAGAGAGGATGGACAGAGTTCAGAAGTGAACTGTAGGCCCTGAAGAAGTGAAACAGAAGTTTTACCGCTAAACCTCTCTGATAGACTGAGATATTCCTGGAACCAGTGTTTGGATGAACAGCTTATTTTTCATGGGCCCTTTTTTGCTTTAATTTTTATCTTTTTTTCTGTTGCCACACCAGTTGATAAACTAGGTCCTGTCATTATCATGCAATTGAGCCAGATGTGGCACATCTGTCATCTAGGCAGCCTGGTGGATTTTCTGTTTTCTGTTTTTCTCCTCCCCTTAGCTTACATGCTCACCTGCAGACACAATGGCCACCTATGACTTTGTAAGTTGTTCTACAGGCTTCATGAAACCTGGACCAAGAGGCAGATTGACAGACATAAGCATGCTTCCCTATTCTATACACTGCATGTTATGGTCCTCACTATCCAATATGTGCTGGTCTTACAACAGGTCAGACCACTAGCCTCACCCTAGAATGGTTGAGCTGACTTCAGCCATTCATTCCTATGTTCCCTTGTAAGCTTCTTGTAGTATTTTGTAGGCACACCACTGCAGCCCTTCTTAAATTCAGTGGTATCTTGCTAGTCTTTAACAATATGCCAGACAAACCTCCAAGTGGCTGTTTGGTTCTCATGTTCCTCTGCTAGTTCTTTTAATACTTAAGGAAGCATATGCCTGCTGTGCCCTGCACCACTTTTGAACTGCACCAGTTATTTCCCTTATGCTTTGGTTAACTTACCATCCATCTGACCTCTCCTAACTCCATCCCCTCAAAAGCAGCACTGAAGCAAAAATAAATTCAATACTTCATTTTGAACTTTTGTTTCTTCATGTCTTCTTCCTACTTTTGCAAAGATTGCCACTTTTTGCCTTACCTCAATTCCCCCTTTGTGTTTGAAGAAGTTTTTTCTGCCCTGTTCTTCACTTGTCTCACTAACTCTTTTTGTTATTTTGAGCTGTTTCTGCATTATTTCTATTGCTAGCCCATTTCTGTGCTGTCACATCTTCTAATCTTCTCCTCAGCCTTCCTTATTTCGAGTTCTTGCATTGTCCTTGTCATCTCCATATTCCCCATTTGTAGTCCTTGTCATTTCCACATTCCCCATTACTAGCTGCAATTTCCTACCAGGTTTCATTTCCCTACTAATACTTTCCTCCTATGCTTTTATGATCTCACATAGCTTTCTAACCCTTGTTTTCAGATTCCCTCTTTCCTGAGAGTTCAATGAAAGTCCACCCTCCTGTAGTCCCACATCTGATAGTGTCCTCCCTCCATTCTGCTGTTATTAAGTAGAGCACCTCAGTGCATGATCACTGCTTTCTGAAGGTTCCCTCACTTCTGCTTCTTTTTTCCATTCCATTTTTATAGAAACAGATTGTTTTTCTTCCTTGTGCTTTTCTCTATAATATTGAAACCTGCATCTAACAATATCTCAGCTATTAGTCCCTTGTTCATTGACTGGGTGATGGTAACAATTCCAAGCTGATCTCTGAACAATTTAAGATGGAAGTCTTCCATAGTTATCATCCTTTTGTTTCAATATATGCATTGACCCTTGCCTTTATCTTTCCAAAGATTGCTATCCTGTGCTTCACAAGAATCCAGTGGTCTTTATTACGTGACAGTGTACAATTTATCCCAGGTGTCCTTCCCAACTTGAGCAGTAACATATACCCATCCTCTCGTCTTCTTTTTATTTTGAGATCAAGCTGTGCTTTACATCATATATAATCCTAATCTGTGTCCTTCCAGTCTCTTCTGCACATGCTGTAGCCTGGGAACTTCATATCCCAACACTTTCATTTATTTAAGCATTTCTTTACTCCAAAAATATTCACTCAACTTTATGTAAGCAACAGTTGTATTCCAAAGTTCTGGTAGTCCATAGCCTATGTGTTATCTTCTTTCTCTGTCACTCTCCTGTAACCCTACTACCCTTCTGAGACTCTGTAAATATATATGTATGTGTATGTGGGTGCATTTGTGTATGTGTGTGTGTGCGTGCATGCTTGTGTGTGTGTGTATCTCTGCACACACACACACACACACATACACACACACACACACACACACACACACACACACACACACACACACACACACACACACACACACACACACACACACACACACACACACACACACACATATATCCATAACCCCTTTTTTCTCATTTTTTGCACGTGGTCATAGTGCCACTTTGACAGTGACAATCATCTAGAACCAATGTTTACAAGTTATATAGCGATATATTAGTCTTACATGGTCCTACTATTTAACATATTAAGGTCCACAAACATGTGTACTACTTGCTTTATGTATTAGATAGGAACTCTGGTATTGCTGGAAAGTACAAAGAGGGATAGCTGAGGCAGATGTGTACTAATGACATATTTTTACAAACACACACACACACACACACACACACACACACACACACACACACACACACACACACACACACACACACACACACTCCCCACAAACATACATATACACGCACACACATATATGCTGCATTTTTTGATAACTTGAAGATCTGGTATGTGTAGTGGGTGTACTGGATGATATCTGGATTAAAGTGATGAGCCAACAGGCAATGTGCCTGGGGATAGAGCTTTCCAAAGGGCGTGGACAAGAATTTACTGAAGCTACAGTTACAGAGAATGAGGGAGTGGTACTAAACTCTCTGAGGTGGTGCACTTTTTTCTTTCTGTATGTTTACTCAACAGCCTTTAAATCTTCAGAACTCTTCCTTCGGGCATCTCATACCCTCAAACATGGACTGTATTTACACAGGATACTATAGCTTCTCAGAACCAGCTTGAATAGCCTGCTGACCAAGAACTGCTAGCTGTACTCTCCACCTGTACACTTTAGAGCTCTCTCTTTTCCTAAATGCAATGGATCTTTCAAACCTTTGTTCCTGGACAACTATGGTACTTTTAATGTTATTAAAAGAAGGTAACACATTACTTTATTATTTTAAAAGGCCCTATTAAGCTTTATGCAGTTAGTAGAATAACATGTCGAATTTAAGAGGACTGTGTAAAAGTGTTAGCTTTATTTGCTAACTGCAACATGTTTTACTGTATATTACAGATGTATATTACAGTCATGAAAGTTATAGTCTGTCAGTGTCTCATAAGACAATCTGAAACAAAAGGACACAGTTTGTCAAATATAGTATTTTTTCAGAAAGATGTGAATTCTTTGCCCCCAAACTGTGGAGGAGAAAATAATATAACCATACAACAATGAATAAATGTTCAGACAGCAATTGAAGTATTAATGGTGTTTATCTAGGATTTAATAATTGAGTTTGTTATTTTTTTGGTAAGTGTTGTTAAAGACAAGTGAAATATTGTTAATGTTACCTACTACTTTTATTTCAGCATATATAATATGATTCACTTATTTGTGATGCAGAACACAGACTAGGAATCCTGAATTATATTATTATTAAATGTGTTATGTAACTTTATACAAGCTTTTGGGAATGATAATGTATGATAGTTTTACCGACTTTATAGTCCAGAATGTAATTTCCATGGTTCTCTCTTGGGCAGAAAATTTCTAACTATGAAGATATATGACAAAAACATACTCTGAAAGTAGTTATTTTTTTCAAATATAGAAATATAGCAGAAGAAAATGTGCTTGATTAGGTATATCAGTTGAAATTGCAGGACAGAGGAGAGTAAAGCTAGAGAGATAGAGAGAAATAATTCATGATCTATAGTAAATGTAAAGCTATGAAAACATTATTTCAGTTAAATACAAATATGGATATATTACCTTGCTTATAAAATCACTTTTAGTTAATAAATCACTATGCAGTATATGAGGCCTTATCAAGCATGAGTCCTGAAGGGTGCTAAACAGTACTTGCTCACTCGCACATCCATTTACATTTTTACTGCAACATAATATGATGCATAACTTGATTTTTAGTATTTACTATTTTTTCATGAAGACTCATTCATTTTACTAAAAGTAACTGATGTTAAAATATACTTGATGTACACTTTAGTTAAGGGAACCAGATGTTTCCTTACTGCAGATATTGCCTTTCTCTTTCCTGGGTGTATTTTCAATTTTGTACAGTAGGTGGCAGAAAGAAATAATGTATTACTTACACCTTTTTCCAGCATGGGAGACAAAGATTTCTTAACTGCTACAAGAATATGTTTTGAGATGCACATTTCAGACAAATTTCACTTAATATTTTAATAGCAGTAGAGAAATATCTGAGATGTTGTACCCTGCTTAACATTTAAACGAGCAGTGGGAATATATCAGCTCTTGGTATTGCATGTTGTATGTAATATGTCTGCTGTGTAATCTGTTGCAATTTAGTGAAAAGACAGTAGTTTTAAACAAATGTAGATAATTATGTTTAACTTTACATAGTTTATATAACTCAGAATAGTGAATTAAATGTCTACAGACTATCAGTGCATGATAATCAGACATAAAGTAACACAATGCTGAAAACATTGCAAAAGGGAAAAATAGTTTTCTAAGGCTTTTGACATTACTTATCAATTCCCAAAACAGACATATATTTTACTTCCCAAAACAGACAAATATATATTATGTTGTATCTCTTTTAGCCTTGCGATTGCTTTCATGCATAAGAAGTAATGCAGAAGTCAGTCTGTAATATGCAAACTGACCAAATGAAGCTATTAAAGAATGCTGAAAAGTGGTATTCAGTGATATTTCTTTAAAGTATGGCTCTACTCTACTTTAAATTGGTAACTGTACTTTTTTAAATTGCATTATTTACTGTTAAAACACATGTCTATAAAAAGAAGCAACCATGTCTTTGAATCTAATCTTCCTTCTATAATGTTTCCCTTAGCTATGGCAAAACATACTCCATTATAGCCAGCATCATATTAGAGAGGCAGGGTGGCCATTTGCATTGGTGGCAACCCCCCATGCTATGGAACAGACTTATGGCACTGGAAAGGTTGGCAAGGGGATATGATGAAGTAGCCAGAAGATTGCTCTCCTATCCTGGAGGACAGGGAGGGATAAATCTGATATTTGTGCAATCTCAGACTAACATTAGGGGTGGCAGATATGTACTGACATCATTTCACTAGCCATCTCCACAGCTAAGGGCAATGACCAGTAAGTGTGAAAATGATGTCTCCCAGGTTCCTTACTTATTGCCCCCCCCCCCCAGATCCCACCATCCCCAGACCTAAACACTAAGTACCACTGAGGTTGATTTACAGTGGAGTCTGGGAGCCCACTTGGTGAAGGGACATGTCTGAGGTACTCAAGAAGGTGTCATTTGGGGGAAATCACAGACAGATGATCAAAGAAGGTAGGGAGAACAACCTGAAGCTCTATGGGGTCAGGAAGGGGCCAGGAAAAATAGATAGCTAGATAGTTATATGTGTGTGTGTGTGTGTGTGTGTGTGTGTGTGTGTGTGTGTGTGTGTGTGTGTGTGAGTAAATATCTATATTGATATGTAAATACACAGACACATGCATATTTATCGGTATATATATATATATATATATATATATATATATATATATATATATAATTTATTTATTTTTTTTTTTTGAAATTTGGATTGACATTTGTGAAAGTCTGACTGGGTAGGTGCCCATTTTCAGTGGAGGCCCATGGAAAAAAGTTCTGAAGTATTACAAAAACATTAAGAACAACAATTTTACACTCTTCAAAATAATACAATAAAAATAAAACAGATATATACTTTAAACAATTATTACCAGATTAGATATAATGTGAACATGTTGGTTAAGAACAGAACCAACTTCTATGACAATGTTTAATATTTAGAGAAATTTTAGCCAGTTTAGAAACATTAAAGATAAGTTAGTATAATGCAAACATGAACTTCAATATGAAGTGGGAGAAAAACATAGGGTCATGCATATGTGGATAGAGGTTCAGGGGTGAGAAATTGATTGAAGTAAGGAAGTGAGTGAAGAAGGGGAGGAAGGAGATGCAAGGTATGAAGAGGTAATTATTTATATTTAGGGATATGGTTTATGTTGGGGGTTGAGCACGAACGAGTCAGATTTTGGATTGGAAGTCTTTCAGAATAGTTTTAAAGGCCTGGAGGGAAGGTATTGACCTGATGGATATAAAGTGTTTTAGGCCTTAGCAACATGGCACAAGTACAGACCATGCCCAGCAGATTTGATAGGTACAGCATTATAACAGAAACTAGTCTTAAAAAAGATTTTGTTAAAGAAGTACAAGAAAAACATTTTTGTTTGTAGACACAGCTTATCCAAAATGCTCACCTTGCTTCATTGCCCAAACAGCACTGAACAAAATGCTCATTCGTATGAACAGTAAACATATTTGCATTTTATTGACAAAGCCAACCACCACTATAATGCTGAGTCATAATAGTTGCTGCGTGAGTACTAAGAATATAATGCGTAGCTCATATCGGCAGATAGCCACATGTCAAGAATGTACCAGAGCATTTATCAGAAGATTACCTTTCATATAATTAATAAGATTATGGCTTTGATGTTATCTACCTACAAGACAGAAATCAACAATGAAGAAAAAGTATAGTTTAGATGGTCAGAGCAGTAGTTTAGGACTTGAAAGTCTTAAGTCTAGTCCATAGTGGGGAGTATACATTATTTTGTTATGCATAATTCCCTTGCTGAACAGTAGGGAAGCAATAAGTTTTGTAGTGCAGGGCATTTTCTGGATGATGAATAAATTTAAAACTACTGAGTTTGTCAGGGAGTTTTATTTGTGTGGGGATATTATTCCACATATTGGAAATAGAGCAAGTCTCCTGCAACATTATTTGACTTATCTGTAAGTAATGAAAATTTTTTACTAGAGCGGAGGTCTCTTGCTGGACAGTAGGTTAGCAATAAGTTTTGTTGTGCAGGGCATTTTCAGGATAATGAATGAGTTTGTGCACTGCAGTTAGTTGTGAATACGTTAGATAGTTGTGCAGTTTAAATCAGTTTCATTGTTTTAAGCTATGGCAATGGTGGGTGGTATGAGGGAGACTGTGGCAAATGTAGCTATTTTATTGTAGCAGGAGGCAAGTTTCTTTCTTTGAGTAGTGTTTAATTTTGTTTGGAAAGGAGCAGTGTGTAAGAGAGTTGGCAATAAGAAGGAGGTGGCTAGAGTTTTTCTTACAGTATCTGTAAGTAATCCATTGATCCTATAAAGGGAACCTAGTTTCTGGTGTGTACATTTAACAGTGTGCAGTATATGCTGGTCATATTTGAGATTGTCATCTGTTAAGTTTACTGTGAGTTAGAGTTTCAATGACAGCATTATTGGCTGACTTTATAGTAAAAGTTTGCATTTGATTTTGACAACTTTTTGAGGTAAAAATCATTAACTTAGTTTTCTTGGGGTTGAGTAGGAGGTTTGATTCTTTAAGTCAGGTTTCTACAGAGGAGAAATATTTTTTGTGTAAACTAGCCTGGTAAGTGGTGGTGTGGAGGTCAATACTAAATATATTAAATAGTAGACGACTCAGGAGAGAACCCTGAGGGACTCCTGTAGTAACTGGTTGAAAGGATTAGTAGGTTTGTTGCCATTTAACAGCTGTTTGCCTTCCAGATAGGTAACTATGAAACCATCATAAGGAGAATTGTGAAACGTTTACTGAGAAGAGTTGAGCAAGCAGTTACTGGTGTGAGACAGTATGAAATGCCTTTGGCAAGTCTAAGGACATGGTGGACACAAGCAGACCATTGGTTCTATCTTGGTTTATTATAGGTTCATATTTCATAGTTCATAGGGTCATAGTTGATACTAGACTTACTGCCCTAGTTGTTCATTTTAAGTCTAGCCAATTTCCCTTTTAAAGGTGAGAATCAAACCTTGTACCGTGTGTCTGTGAGTTAGTCACCCTAACCATTATAACAACTCCCAATCACTATATTGGTAAAATGTAATAGAGCAGCAGTGGCGCTGTGCTGAGGCTTAAAGCCATGTTGTGTTTCTGAAACAGATTATTTGAGTTTAGGTATTAAATCAGCTGCATATGATGCATTTCTCTAATATCTGGAGAGGGGGAAGAGAATCACTATGGGGCCGTAGTTATTAAAGTCTGTAGATGTGCCTCCTTTGTATATGTTCTTTGCACATTCATATCGGGAACTGTCTCATTGTTCCAGACCCACTTCAAAATGGGTTTAAGCAGCCTCTCATGGCTTCAGTCCAGAGGCATAGATAACATCTGTGGTCATTTCCCTTCATAAGGGAGGCTCCAACACTGGTCCTAACAACTGCAGGCTGATATTTAATTGCTTGTCCTTTAACCCAATGGACTGCATCACTATAAAGTTCTTGAACAATGGTATTGACAGCCTAAAAGACATTCACTCAAACCAGTGTAGGTTTGTGAAGAGTAGCTTCTATGTCCCTGCCTGCTTAACCTTGTAAACGTCTTTGAAGAGTCTCTAAGGCATTAGTTGAGGGCAAACTGTATAACTAGCATACCTTGATCAGACACAGGCTTGCATTATTATCTCACACTCAGGTAAAACTAACTAATTAACTAAATGTAAACTCATATGATATATTGTTCCCTGGATAGCAAACTCACAAACAGTACAAATCATGAAATCAAGATTGGGAGCACTCTCTCTTCACCTAAAGATTCCTTACCAGTGTCCTACAGTTCCACATGAGTTCATGCCAGAATTGCCACTTTTATATATCTATTTCTCTGATGTGAAAAGTAACATCAAGGGTCTTTGGCTGATGAAGTTCGCAACTGATTTCAAACTTGCAGCCATCATTAAGTCCCACGAGGACACCAGCTCGTTTAACAGGGTCTAACAGGCACAAACACATGGTCCCAGAGCCACAGTCTTAGGCTAAATGCAGAAAAGTGCAGCATTGTGACATTTGGGAAACACATGCACCCTACTACCTACCACATATTAGCCACCTCATCAAAATCATTGCTGTTACTAGGGACTTGGGCATCTTTGCTGTTAACAAGCTTTCCTTCAGCTAACATGTCTGTATGGTCATCACAAAATCCTTCTAAGTCTAACTGATCATCATAGGCAAATCCTATAGATCCAAGGATGGTATCCTCTCTCTCTTCACCACCATTTTTAGACCCATAATTAAATATAGTGCTGTGGTCAGCATATATCAGACCAAATACATAATAGTGTAAGACAGATCCCCACCATTTCTACACTAATAAAATAAGGGCTTAAGTTCTATGTCCTCTCCAGAACACCTTAAAGCCTTATCTCTATTCTCATTCTTTTACGGAATCTCGATGGGTGACCTCTGTCATAGAAATTCTCAAATGACCCTGCCCTGTATGACCTTCTACACATTCACAAAAATCCTTCAACTACCATCACGGCATAAAGAAAAGTTGGTGGGATAGATACATCTCCCAGCGAATGTTCATCTACTGGAACATGCTACTCCTCCAAACTAAACAATGTAGCTTCTTAACCTTCTTCTAGGGCCATCTGGGTGACTTGAGGGTCTATATTAGAACACCCAAAGGGAGAAATATTGAATGCTCACATGAGCGAAAATACAGAAACTCGACATCACCATTGTGGGGGGCTCACCCCCGCCCCCATCCCCGCTAAATATATATTCCAACTCCAAGATGGCACTGCAGTGAAGAACAGGCAAATATTCTGATATTCACTGCCCTGCAGTAAAAAAAAAAAAAAAAAACATTGAGTTCCTGTATATTTGCTGATGTGAGTGTTCAATATTTCTTCCTTTCGGTGTTCTAATATAGACCCGTGAATTGATATAAAACTGCCTCTTCAAACTGTTAAGAAAAGTGTAACATACAGTACGTCTTGCATGGATACATGTCAAAAGCACAGCCTAGAGCCACTACATATTAATAACATATGAACACTGAAGTGGACAAATTTTAGAGGAGTAACAATATTTGTGTAAGCAAATTTATTTATTTATCATTTGCTGATAAGAAAGTCCTACTAGGACAGAGCCTATTTTCAGCAGAGGCCCAGGGACATGTCTTTTGAATGTGGGAGGAAACCAGAGCATCCAGAGGAAACCCACACAAACGCAGGGAGAACATGCAGACTCCACACAGAAAGCACCCCAGCTGAGAGTGAAAACTGAGAACCTCTTGCTGTAAGCAACGATGTTAACCACTGCACCATTGTGCTGCCCAGAAAGGAAGAAAAATGTATAAACATTGAATATTACCTACATAATATGCTGAATGATATAAGTTATACTCATATTTTTGTTGGTAGTTGCTTTTAAGGCTTGGAATTTAAAACCTTTCTGACTTTCGAGCTTACACAAATTTGAACTGTTACTAAAACTTGGTTCCAGTGTAATGATGACACTCTGTACCTGCATTTAGCATAAGTCCTTCAATCAAAACCACCAAGAACTGCAGAAGTGCCTCTGTATTTTTCGGTAACACGTTCATCACATGAAAAATTATGTATGACATCAACCTTGCGATTCTTGAAATCATGGTCACCCTTAACAAAACCAGCTGCCATTTCCTCATTAATTATAGATATATTCCAAGTTTCCTATTTAACATGATTAAAACCTGAATTGATTAGAAAACAAATATCTACCAAAACCAATGCACTGCTGGTAGGTTATTTCTGCTACCCTTCAATTAATTGGGGAACCAGGTGAAGTGCAAACAGGGTTTTTCTAGATTTGGTATATGCCATCCCCATTGAGTAGCTCATATATTTTCCCACTAGGGATACAAACACAACTTACCCTCCCCCCAATACTATTGTATTTGGGAACTATTCCAAAGTCAATCACTTATACTTCTTGGACGACTAAAATATATCTCAGTGTGCCCACCCCAATATAACTTTTGCCTTCCTGCTGATTTCAGCTCCAGAGTCTGCTCCAATTTAAACAGTTGCAAATGCAAATACAATGGAAAATGCAAGAATGAACCATTAAGGTGAATTTATCATAGAAACAAACTGTAAAGTATAAGGAAAACATGGAATTTAATACTAGCCTTATATACAATATTCTCTTATCTTTACTATAAAAGGAATTTAAAATGAATTAAACAAAATCTTAAGACATCTATTATAAAAAGTAAGGCTATTTTTAAATTAAAAAGTTCCACTTCTTCAAAACAGAGGCACAAAGCTTTTCTTCAAATATATAATAAATCTTATAAACACTGCTCATTTCTGTTCTGAACTAATATTCCACAGTTCTATTGACTCTGATAGTGAGGTCATTGCCAGCATCCTCGCTAACAAATTCAGCTACGACTTCATGCCACCAACCAAAGCTTCAGTCAACCATTGTCCACCTAATTAGACCTCCCACTATTATCTTTCTTGGCCAAATCCTATCATCTTTAAAGAAGATCAGAAACATCACTAACATGAGTTCAGGCAATGTACCTGTTTGTCTCATGGTTAGCCGCACATATAGCAGTGCTTGACCAATTCTTAACATATTTAATAGCATCATCTTCACTGCTTACATGTTGGACATTTGGCTAAGTATCATAGTGGTGCCAGTATACAATGGCATCCCAGCCACAATTCCAGGTAATTACAGACCCACAAGTCTTTCCAGTATTATTTGTAAAGTCACAACTCTTCCTACAACATGGCTTCTATAAACATACAATGACATTCCCTAGAAATAATCACTATCCCACCCAGAACTAATTATTATCCATAGGGTAGTATACAGACCTTGGAATTAGGTATGTGTAATATTAGGCTTGAAATAGCTTGCAACACTAGTTATCTTATTCAGCTATGAACCTATGAACTTGTAATGCACGTTGTAGGTTACACAGTATGGGAATCAGGGTAAATCTGTGTACCACACATTGAGACTCTGACTACACACACATATATATTTCTGATGACAAAATCCCCAGAGTTTCCTGCAAGGATTGGTTGTGTATTGTGTGAGCCACTGCAGTTAACATCAGTACACAGGAATGAGTAATGCAGTTTAGAATGTTACATACTCATTATTACTCTCTTCATATTGTTGATCATGTGCGTGTCTTCTGGACTCATAATCTGTAACACACATACAAGGTTCTGCATTGTACTGACCTGTACTATCAGCATAGCATAAAAGCACCTTTAGATGCCATTATGCTGCTATCGTGGTAAACCAGTAGTGGTAACTTTGTAGAGGAACACAGCAAATAACAGTATTATTGTGTGTGTGTGTGTGTGTGTGTGTGTGTGTGTGTGTGTGTGTGTGTGTGTGTGTGTGTGTGTGTGTGTGTGTGTGTGTGTGTGTGTGCTTATGAGAACATTTATGACTTACAAGGAGAAGAGTGCTGGAACTGAACAAAAAGAGCACATCAATTTGAGGATCTTAGGCCTTGAGATTGGTAAGTAACATTAATAAGAAGGCAAGAGCAGCATAATAACAAAAAGAGTGAAACAGAAGTTAATGTAGAATTAAAGTCTTCACTTTAGAAGTTATGTCAAGAATTAAAGAGGAGCAAATATGACTGAGATGCTTTCTAAAATAAAGTTGCACACAACAAGGCAGGTTTGAACCAAAGAACAGATATGGTGTAAGCAGGAAAAAAGCAACCAACAAAATCATAAATGTGAATCTGTTTGCAGATTATGTGTGAAAACTAAGCAAAAGAAGAGACTGGAGAATGGAAAATTAGCTGTGGTTGTGACAAAGGATAGCACCAACCAAATTTCAAAATCACAGACTACATTTTCTTCCCTATAAACCAAACCCAAGAGTTCCACATGCAAGTAATTCATTATTTAAATAGTAATACCCTTTTTTCTTGACTGAAGACATTTTTTTCAGGATCCATATCAATTTTTTATGAAATCTTGCAACATTTCCTGTTAGTGTTTGGGACATCATCTCTGACATTCACAAACAGTTAAGAGAAGAAAGGGATAGCTACATATCAGATAATTGTGCACTTAGAAAATATACCAGGGATCAAGAAACTCACTAATTTTAGCCATATGGCTACTAAGATGTTTGACTAGTTACATACTACAGTCACCCTTTGTATGCATGTATTACCAGTCACAAATAACCAATTTCACATTTTCAATTAGAAAATGTAGTTTGGAACTACAGTTCTTAGCCTGAACAAAATCAGAAAAATAATAAAAGTATTCAAATTAGGTTTTCACTGGCAGCAATTTTGTCTAGTTAAAGATGTCACCGAAATTTGCTCTTGTCAGTGTTGTTTATGCCAAGGCTTTTGGTTTGGGTTTTACCACTTGCATCCTCTTTATTTAAATACATGAACTCCCAGATCACATCACTATGGAAAAAAGGGCACAATTTCAATAAGTTTTCCTACTCAGCAAAACTACAACTGACGTTATGAGCCATTCCAAAATATTCCTTAAATTGTTACATTAAATGTGGTGATTAAACAAAACAATAAATTGCCACAATAAAAAATAAAATAAAAAAAGGCAAATAACAAACTTAACTATTGCCAGAGATAGGGAAGAAAAAGATTACAGTACTGAAATGAAGACCAGACAAGAGAGGGGAACACAGTAATGCATTTACCACATCATGCTCTGTGTGCCTCTGAAATATATCAGAGAGGCAAAAAAACTCAACAACAAAACAAAATTTGTCAGCAAGGCAGCTGCTGTAAGGCAATTATTTGAGGTATAAAAGACTAGAAAATAATATGAAACACTCAGAGTGAAGCAGGAACATAACAGTGCAGAAAGTGCCAACATACCCCCCCCCCCCCAAAAAAAAAAACATATTTTCCATAGTTGGGTCTATTTATCCTTTATAGACATGTACCTGTGCCAGACTGCTAGCCATGAGCTAACAAGTAATTTGTAACCAGGGACACGTGAGTTGTTGGATGTAAAACTTGTATATAGTGCTGTCCATTAAAAATAAGTAATTGATAATCACAGCCAGGCAGAATCAATGTGTGTGCTTTTGCATTTTTTCTCCTCATATTTACTACAAAATGACAAAAAAAAATCTTAACCTTTCACATTATGTTCTGGCCAAAGCGCCACAAGTTACTCTCTTAATTTTTTTCTTTCATAGTAAATAAAGATTATTTTGTTCAACAGTGATTTAGGATAAAGAATCAGTGGAGACACTGTAAATAAGCATTTATTTATTTATCTGTTTGTTAGCTTGCTTATTTCTTTGAATTTGTTAACTCTGGTAGATCCCTGACCACAAATAGCCAATTTCACTCTCTACCCAGAGAAAAGTACAGCAATACAATTAAAGTATACAATAAGACAAAGCATTAATGCAAGATAAAGTGTGCAGCAAGGTTAGAAAGTGGTAGCAACAGTGTAAGTATAGTTAAACACCCAGTATGAGAAATTCTTTACTTGATACAGTTGATGGAAGTTGAAATCAGCTTATGCGGTATGTACATGTTATATACCATATATAGAAGAGAGTCACATGTTAAGGTAAATGTGATTCCAGTTAGAAGGATATGGAGAGTAAGAAAGTTATTGAACAGTGAAAGAATATAGGGTGCTTAGGTGATGTGGCCAGGAGCCTTACACTGGCATTTAGCAAGTTTTCAAAGATGAATTTTTAATTGTGTGAGGAAGACTGCATATGATGATAATTCACTGAGAAAGGAGGGATTAGATTCCCAGAGTTTTGTGCAAAGGAAAGAGAGGCAGTGATCTATGCAGCAAAACTCATTTTGTGAGTTAATATTAAGGGAGTTGAATGGGCATGAGTGATGATGTAGGACGGGGGGGGGAGGGTTGTATTAATTTAGCTGCTAAGGCGGAGAATGTTTGGTTGCATATAAGTTTTTATAGTTGAGAGCCTACAAGGATGTCAGTTGCATGCTTGACTAGCAGTCATTATACTGTCATTTTACTTTTTCTAGGGTTTGGCAGCAGTGTTGTTGCCTAGGGGGAGAGAGAATAAGAAACCTGCAAAATATATTGGTGATTGATTATATGTGTGTAGCATTTGTGTTTGAAGCAGATCCTACCAAGGGGAGACCATACTCCAGTTGACAGAGGAGATGCTTTCACCAATGGCTGACGTGAATGCTTTGGATAGACATGAATAGTAGCTGATTAAATTTTGTCCTGGTTTTGTCGAGATAGAGAGTGAAACTCAGAGATTTCACAAGCCACAGACTCAGGCATTTACAAGTTCTAGTGTTTTCTAAGACAGTGTTGTTGTAATGAAACAATTGTAGATGAGAATGAGTTTTGTGGAGCTTCTGTTTGGTTCAGCAAAGCACCTCTACACACCTTAGTAATGCATGCTAACCCTACCCCTGCCACTGCTCCTAACACTAATCCTGCCCCTGCTCCTAACCCTAACCCTGCTCCTAACCTTAACATGCAGCTAAACTTAAAAACGTCCTTGCTATAACACTACCACTATTCAGACACATTTAAGTGAATGTGGTCAGGTTATGACTAGTGCATCAGAAAAGGAAAGTTGTTTCCTTTTTTGATATACTGAGTGTCAATCTATTTTGTGCATGATATAATAAATATTTGACACGTTGTAGGGCATGTTTTCTATGTCGACCAAGTGACACATCTGCAGTTTGTTATATATAGAGATTCAATAAGAATGAGAACATTGAAGTATGCATTGAAAATACATGTGGGCACATCAGAGTATGTTTATTTATTTTCTTTATTTGACAATTGTTAACCAGGTTGGTCCAATTGAGCTCCATCTCATTTTCTATGGAGATAAGAAGAGAAAAGCTCTAAATGCTTACACAATTATATAAGAATAAGCAAAGTAAAAAATAATAAAGAGACAAAAAGCCAAAAAAATGACAATTTGTAACAGTTTACAGATTTGAGAAATACAAAACAAATTATAAACATAATTATGTTACATACAATAGACCCACAAATAAATAATTTAATACCTGTTCATATTACAAAAGGAGTTGGGGTAAAGCCGATTAAGCCTTACCACCCTGAAAGTGTTTGCAGGTAGAAGTAGTAGAGCAAGAAATTAGTGGCAGTAGGAAGAGGTAAGGGTTTACATAGGGTCATGACAAGTATGTAGTGCAGATGGAAGTGTAATACAAATAGAAGTGAGCAAAACTGAGCAGATCATTGTGAGGTACTTCAAAGAATAAAATGGCTACCTATACCAGATAGATCCACTCTCCTACTTGGAAAACATATATTCTAAATTCTTAAAATAGGATACTGTCCCCATGTAAGTAGGAAATTACTATTGTGAGAACAAAATTACACACTTGGAAATAGCCAACTAGATACTCTTACTAGCTCCAGTCCCAGGTTCAAACTAGCCATTGGTGAGAAAGCATTTTCTAGATTAGGACCTGCAGTTTGGAACCACATGCCTATTGATGTGAAGGATAATACTACAATTGAGGTTTCAAAAAGACTTAAAGGACTCCCTCTCTGAGGAAGCCAAATGCTCATGCATTTGAGATACAGGCTAAGGCTCAATTATGTAAATTATTCTAATGTCCAAGTCTAACTGTATATATATATATATATATATATATATATATATATATATATATATATATATACATATACATATACATACACACCCACACCATACACGTGTGTGTAGATATATATATATATATATATATATATGTGTGTGTGTGTGTGTGTGTGTGTGTGTGTGTGTGTATTTACTGTATATCTGACTTCAAATGTAACCATCTTTCTCTTTCTTTTTTATTGTAATCTGCTATTGTGTCTATATGCTACTTTTAAAAGTATATAATTCACCTTGATCTTGGGTGAAAAGTGTCATCTGACCAATCTAACCATGCAGTCAACAAACTGTAATAAGTAACTAACTAAATAAATTAATAATATGTTGTGCCAATATAAATGAATACAGATGAGCATGGAATACCAGTAGAAGTGAACACATCAGAGCATATAGTGCCAATAGTAGTGAGCACATTGGAGCATGTAGTGCCCATAAATATGAACACACAGGAGCATGTAGTGCCAATAGAAGTGAGAACACCGGAGCATACAGTGCCAAAAGAAGTGAGCACATTAGAGCATGTAGTCCCCATTGAAGTGAGCACTTTAGCCAATAGAAGCGAGAACACTGGAGCATATAATGCCCATAGAAGTGAGCACATTTGTGCAAGTAGTGCCAATAGTAGTGAGCACACTGGAGCATGTAGTACCAATAGAAGTGAGCACACTGGAATATGTAGTGCCTCTAGAAGTGAGGACACTGGAGCATATAGTGTCAAAATAAGTGAATACATCAGAGTTGGCAGTGCCAATAGAAGTGAGAGCACTGGAGCATGTTGTGCCATTAGAAATGAGCACATTGGAGAATGTAGTGTCAATCAAAATAATTTAGAAGAGAATATATAAGGAACACACAGGACATTAATGTGATTTGACTGTGTGATAAAATTGCAGATAATGTGAGATCAGACTCAGATTCAGCATATCTCTGTGTCAATGAAAACTTTGAAATGGTGTGGGAAAAAACTGAGAAGAACAAACTGCCATGCAGCAGGAAGAAGAAAAGAAATCAAGGACAATAATTTGGAAAAGTGTCAGTCTTATTTCAGGAATGGTAAAACAGATGAGGATACAACAAACAGTGTGGTGTCACTTGAGACAAGATTTAATGGATGAGCAGGGGAAAGGATCAGTAGTATTGATAAGGAAATAATGAAGACAATGAGACCTCAGTCCGTAAAGTGACAAGAAGCACTGATACGTCTGGAATACATCATGTAGTTGAGCTGAAAATAAGTCTTAAGTATGAGGA
>NC_056725.1:243053365-243055865 GCF_019279795.1 Protopterus annectens | reverse complement strand
TAATTTTGGTCTTTGTGCACACTTAGTCAAACTGCTGAAGGGGTCAGTTGGGGTAATATTTCATTTTGGTGCTTGTTCATACTTGACATAGTGCTAAAGGGATCGCTTGAGAAAATGTTTTATTTTGGGGCTTTTGTGTGCTTTCTCATACTGCTGAAGGGAATAGTGGAGGAAATTTTTTTATGGTCCTTGTGCAGACTTGAACATACTACTGAAGGGATTGCTTGGGGAAATGTTTCATTTTGGTGCTTGTGCATACTTGGATAAACTACTGAATAGGTTGTTGAGGGAAGAGAATATACTGAATATTGTTTGTGTTCCCAAGGAAATGATTGTTTCTTCGAGATCATGACATGTCAACAAACATTATTTTGGTAGATGCAAAAAGAGCGAGTGTTGTTTGCTGAAATTACTTTCATTAAGAATGGAGTTTGCTTTTTTCTACCTGCAAGAACAAAACTGTTGAGTTTTTTATTGATGGTGATTTCTGCGAATGGCTTTCATTTTTTTTTCCATTTGCCTAAATTATGTTTGATGGCATGAATCTGTTACTTCATGTCAAGTTTTACCACTTCTGATATGCAGTGATCATAAGTTTATACAGGTTAAGTTATTGCTAGATAACTCTGCTAAACTGAAATCTAAACCAATGCACAGAATATTTATAACATATTATACAAAATCAAAACAGTCACTGTGTAAAACTAACTGGAGTGATACATTCATTAGAAAGACAGCAGAAAGACTTTAAACAATTCTGAATGGGAAATTATTTGAATGAAAAAAAAAGAAAAAATAAGTTAATCATCAGGCTGTAGACAAACAAGGTCTGGAAGATGTATTTTTATAACAACAGAATAATTAATATGAAAGTTAAAAAAATATTAGTTCATACTATAACTTTGAAAACTGAAACACATATTTAAGTTGGAGAGAAATATTAATGACAGTGTGATGCTAGATTAGAAAAAATTGAGAGCATTTTATACAAAGGTATTGTGGCTAATTGGAAAATATTTTATACACATATAAGATGTGGTAGAAGGAGTAAAGACACACAAAGAGACACATTGTTTGAAAATTCTAAAAGTTATTCTCAAACACAATGGATTGTAGATATATTTACAAAATCTGATACAAAACAGTTTGGCTTCACAATGTGGGGTATGGGTGGGAAGGTTATGATAGTAGCATCCAAGTAACTTCAGATACTGAAAATAAATTAGACCATGTTGAAAAATTACTAAGTAAACTGGACCATAGTAAAGCATATGAGGGGCACAAAATCATAACAATGACAGTAGAAAATTTCAGTGTAAACTCACAGTACCATTGCAGTTGCTATTCACTAGGTCATTAAACTATGGAGAGATTCCTCAAGACTGGAAACATGTACTTATTAAATCCCTCATTAAGGGAAAGGGAAGTAGGATGATTTACTTATGAGACATTGGCAATCTTTGTTTTGTTCATCTCACTATTTAATGAAAAGTTTCAAAACTGTGAGTCCAAAACACTATAAAAACAGAAAAATCACTTTTTTCAGCAGGGTCAATCCCCTTTGCACACCCTCTCCCCACAAAATTATATATACCAACTTCACAGACATACCACAATAGAGAAATGGGGAGGGACATTGAAAAACACATCACCATCTTGTACAGTATAATGCACATCAGTAAAACTTACCATAATGTAAAATAATTTTACAAAAACAGTAATCTAAAACCACAGCAATGACTCATAGCCAAGCTAAATAGGACAAACTCAAAATCATATAGACACTTAGAATAATTTATTGTCATTTAATAAGAATGGAAATGGTTATTTTGGGTATATTATTGTTAGAAATGGAAAGGTTTTGGCTTCAAACCATATATCAACATGCATATGTTGAAAACAGTCATAACTACTTTCAAAACGGTATTCTATAATAATATAATAATAACTATACACGAAAAAGTATGTTGTGATGCAATTCCTACAGACCTGTCTTCAGCCTTTCACAAGGTCATATATAAAATGTTGATAAGAAAATTTGAAAAACTAGGTCTTAATCAAATATTGATAAGAAGAAAAGTTGCATGCCTTACAAATCACATGGCAAGTATCATATAACAACTGGACAGGTGAGATGTTAGTTACAGTCAGTCTATCACAAGTGCTCAATCCTAGACTATACTTAGGTTGTATCTTTCTGGTTTATCTTTTTCATCACAGGTGTTCTAAAGTCTGTAAATAGCTGGTAAGTTGGTAAGCTAGCAATACCCTCTCTTCTCTTTAAGTCAGTGAAGCATCACTAAAGCCCAAGTTATTCATGATACGATAAAAAAAGACTTCACTAATCAACATCTTTACTCCAAATCCCTTCAAAAATCAGGTTTGTGTGAGCTCTTCTTGCCAGGTAACCCCATCCTACCTGTTCAAACCCCAAAGAATATGATTACAGTATACTCTGTGCTTTTGACAATAATTTCTTTAACTCTTTTGTTTCCCTTAT
>NC_056725.1:243008365-243050865 GCF_019279795.1 Protopterus annectens | reverse complement strand
AGTCTTTAACCCATGCAGAACAGTGCATATGATCTTCATATTTCACTACATAATCTCTGTATAAAAGGTTTGTATATATTCTCTGTATGATTGCTAGTGTATTTATATTTTTTGAAAAGGCCAATAGACAAAGCATTATTTGCTTATGGCACATGCATGGCACATGCAAAAGTTCTTAGTGATTAAAGGTGAAATGATATGAAAGTACGTACAGTTTTGTCTGTAACTGTTTTTTTTTTTTTTTTTTTTTTTTTGCATTTGAAAATTAGTTGATCTAAAATCCAGACATAAAGGTGTGCAACTTCAGATATGCTGAGTATGCTGCATCCTAAAGTCTGTATTTAGTCATTTGTGAAACAGAACCCAAACAAGTAATTGCTTACTTTTTAGTATTAAACACCAAAGCAGGAGCAGACAAGTTTCAGTGGATTTAATTTACTTCTCTGGTTTAGTTATATCACAACTTGTATAGATTCACTGTGGTCTGTAGTCATTTATAGACTTGTTTAGTGCAATAATACCATTAAACGGTAAAATAAAGGCATATGATCAGTATGGAGCAAAATATAAACACCCATCAATTAATAATGACTATCCATAATTGACTTTATAATCACTGGGATAGCCACTTAGTAATATGAGTATCTACACCAAGACTTAATTATTACTTAATTATTACTCATTTATTTTACTGAGTGATATGGTGCCAAATGTTTTGGACAAATTCTGTCATATGCAATAGCATATAGACCCTGCCCATCACTTCCCTAACTGCATCACAAAAGACTTTAATTAAATCCATTCCAGAGGAATACATGCATAACTGTTTTAATTTATACATAAATCATCTTTCAAAACATTTACCTAGCATGCTAGTCAAACATATAGTCATATCTGTTTTGCTACATTACTAATTGACTTTTGGTTAAATTTCTAGTATGTTCAATATTTTATGGTTTGGCATAATGGCTAAACTGAATTATAATTGCTTATCAAATTAAAAAAAAACATATGTCAATAGCTGTAGGGGTTACCCAAATGAGTTTATGCCAACAACTACTACAGCAGTAAATACTTATTTTTTTATTTTATTTATCTTATTTTACATTTGTTGTCTGGGTTAGACTGGCTAGGCAGGTGCCCTTTTATCAGCAGTGACCCGGGGAGAAAAGCTCCAATAAGTACAAGTAAAAATAAAAATAAAATAAGATACAGTAGTCAAGTATTAATATAACACAGCTTATTCTAACAAACAGAGTAAGAAATTAAAAAAATAAAGAACTCTAAAAACAGTCCATGCAGTACAATCACAACAGAAAAGTAAACTATTTACAGCCTTTACAATGCAATTTGATCAAACATAGTTTAGAATAAAGGCTTTATAGATTAAGGGAAAGAAGTAAGATGTGGAGATGATAGTAGGTGACATGGAGGGGTTAGGAATATGTATAGAGAGAAGAGGGATAGGAAGTAAGAGGTAGAGAGAAGAAGGGCTAGGAGGAGGGGTCTAGATTTATATAGGGAATGGTGAATAGGAACGTTAGAAATGTGAAGAGACTGGAGGTTGACAGTAAAAACGAGTGGAATAACAGGGGAGAAGGGATGTACAGTAGAATAGTATGATAGATCGAAGAGGGAGAAAGAGAGGATGTATATATTTATGGTGGCTGAGTACAGTGGCAGTACCAATGATTTTTCAGGTGGTGTTTTAATGCTGCTTTGAATAATTTTGTGTTGGTAAGGGACCGTACCTCTTGAGGTAGTTTATTCCAGGACATGGATGGGTGATAGCTATACACTTTACATCCAGTTTTAGTTTTGGGTTTATAGATTTGGAGAAAGTTTTGATTAGAGCTTCTAAGATGTCTGGAGGGAGAGTAATAAGAAATAAGTGGTGCAAGTGTTGGGCAGAACGATGGCAAGTAAAGGTTAGAGTGAATAATGGAGAGTTGAAAGAATACAAGATGGTGAGGTAGTTCTAATCAGTTTATTAGTTTTAGTGAGATGCAGTGATGGGATTCATAGTTTTGATTTCCTGCAAAATGTGTTATTTTATTGTAGGAGGTTTCAAGCTTGGTGAGAAGGGTAGAGTCAAGATTAGTAAGGATCTGGGAGCCATACATAAGACTGGTAGGAGGTATGATTGAGAGAGTGTATTCCTGGCATCAGAGGAAAGGAATTTTTTTGATCTGTAGAGTAGTCCTAGTTTTTGATGGGTCATTTTGATACAGTTATTGATATGTATGTCAAACTTAAATTGGTCATCTATGCTTATTCCTAAGAGTTTGGTGCAGGATTCTACTTGTATGGAGGTGTTGTTAAGAGATAGTATGGAGAAAGTAGACTTGATAGAGGATAGATTTTTAGAGAGAAACAGTAGCAGTTTTTTTTTTTTTGGATTGATTATGAGATGATTGTCAGTAAGCCAGGATTTAATTGAGTTAAAGGCAGTTTGGGTGGAAGAATGGAGTTCAGAGATGGAGCTGACAATAGTAGTGATGGTTGAGTCATCAGCATATTGAACTAGAGAAGTCAAGGGGGAGGCAGAGTAGAGATTGTTAGTGAAAATATTGAAGAGTAAAGGCCCTAAAATAGAGCCTTGGGGAACTCCCATTTTGAAAGATAGAGGTGGTGAGAGTGCAGACTACCATTTGACAGATTGGGTTTGATTGGAGAGGTAGCTAGAGAACCATGAAACTGCTTCGGGTGAGAAATTTAGTTCTTGTAATTTGTTTAAGTGGAGAGGATGCGAGACAGTATCAAATGCTTTGGAAATATCCAGAAATAGGCAAGAAACTAGATTGTGGTCGTCCCTGGCAAGAGAGACTGTGTGGAGAAAGGACAGTGCTGTGGTAGTGCTATGTCTAGGTCTGAAGCCGTTTAGAGTAGGAGTTAGAAGGTTATGCCTAGTAAGATATTGCATGACCTGTTTGTGAACACACTTTTCGAGGACTTTGGAAAGAGGGGACAGGATAGCAATTGGGCAGAAATTTGAGATATCAGAGGAGTTGCTGCCTTTATGTATAGGAAGGGTATGAAACTGCTTCCATATGGCTGGGACTTCTTCTGCAATAGAGCAATTAATTAGAATTGATACTGGTAGGGCAAGTGACTCTGATGCAAGTTCGAGAAAGTTAGGAGGTATTTTGTCTGTAGATGGGGAGCAGGGTTTTAAATTGGATAGTAGAGTCTTGATAAAGGAAGTTGGCACTGGTTTGAGGGCGAAGGAGTTGGAGCGAGGTGAAGTTGAAGGAGGATTAGTGACAGGAGGGTTTGAAGTAGATGGTGTATTAGACTTTAATAGCTTGGCTATGGAGTCAGTAAAGTATGAGTTAACCAGGGAGGCAATTTCTAGAGAGGTTTTGTCTGGGGATGGGTTAGAGGGAGAGGGATTGCTTGGGTGGAGTATCTGATTAATTGAGTGCCAACATTTTTTGAGTTGGTTTTTAGTGCAGTAGGAGGGTTATAGTAAAAGTCCTTTTTGTCTGTGTTTATATATTTCTTTGTTAAGTTCCTTGCTTCTCTGTATTTTTGCAGATCTTTAGGAAGTTTAGTTTGGGACCAGATTTTCCAAAGCTTGTCTCTATTTTTCATAAGGTTGAGAGTAGTTTTGGATAGCCAGGGTGAGACTGTAGATTTGATGCGTATAGTACGAATGGGAGGCAGAGAGTCTAGTATGCTGAGAAAGATAGAGTTGAAGAAAAGGACAGCTTCTTCTAAGGGGAGGTATTTTAAAATGTCCCAGTTAACATTAGAGAGGAGGGTGTTGAAAGTGTCAGGGTTAAAGTTTGAGAGTTTGCAGCAGGTGATGTATCTGAGTGGCTTAGACAATTGGGGGGAGAACCTGGTAGCCTTTACTGGAGAGTGGTCACTTAAACAGTCTGGTAAGGTTTGGGGGGTGTGGTATTTTAAAGGTTGGGATACTAGTATCCAGTCTATTAGGTTATGAGAAGTATGAGAATTATTACAATGTGTTGGGTGGGTGATAAGCTGAGAAAAGCCATATAAATTAATGTTAATTTTTGAGCTGTCATTAGTGATAGATAAGCAGTTGATATTCACGTCCTCAAGGATAATACTTTCATTGTGAAAGTTATGAGTGAAGTAGAAGAGAATATTTTCTAATATGGTTA
Source organism: Protopterus annectens (assembly GCF_019279795.1). Lineage (NCBI taxonomy): Eukaryota > Metazoa > Chordata > Ceratodontiformes > Protopteridae > Protopterus > Protopterus annectens. The sequence continues at coordinate 243,046,732 of NC_056725.1, read as the reverse complement.
TGTTATCACCTGGGGGTATATAAATTGCAGCAATGTTGATGGAGGAGTGGTCATTAATTTTGAGATTTCCTATGATCAGTTCCGCAGGTACAAAGGATGGGGTAGGTTTAGGGAGCAATGCCAAGTTGAGATGGTTCTTATAAAGTATTGCTACGCCTCCTCCTTTTTTGTTAGGGAGATCTAGCCATAATATGTTATATCCTGTGGGAAGGATGTCATTATCTGGGATATGCAGTTTTAACCAGGTTTTGGTTAAGGAGACAGTATCAGGGTTATGATCAGTTATCCAGGCATGGAGTTCACAGACTTTGTTTAGTATGCTGCGAGTGTTGATAGAGTAGAAGGAAATGAGTTTGTTATGTGGGGGAGGGGTGGGTAAAGTAGCGGAGGAGATAGGTCCAGGGTTAGGATGTATGTCACCAGATAGAAGAAGGGTTGGTAGTAGATGGAAAAACTTTCTAAATGTTATTTGGTAGTGGCAATGCTTGGGCTTGCTTTGGGAAGTTAAAGGATAAGTAGGACTAATTTTATTTTGGGGAGAGGAGTGTTAAGAGGAAGGATGGAAGAAGAAATGATAATAGAGAAATGAGCAGTATGAGAGCTTGAGAAAGGGTTTGTGGGAGTTATTAAGATAGGGGATAGTACATAGGGATGGGATGTTACTAGGAGAAGGAGAGTAAATGGGGGTAGGATGAGAACAGATACAGTAAGTGAAGACATACTGTATAAGAGTAGGATGGGTTGTGTAATTTAGAAGGTAAGTTATGAAAGAGCAGGGTAGTATGGGCTAAATGAAAGGCAGTTAGGACTAAAGGTTTTCAAAGGAAATGTAGGCAAAGGGTATAAGATGTGGACTACAAGGTTTTAGTATAGGAGCTGAAAGGTAATGTTAGTAAAGGGTTTGAATAGTAAGGAATAGTAGAGAGTTGGCTAGTGAAACAGGAAGGGTGGGTTTGGAGAGAAGGATACAGGTGTGGATAGGTATAAAGGAAATTATATGGAGGGTCGGCGGGAGAGGATCGAAGTGAGCCTGAGCGTAGCAAGGGCGAACGGATTGGGGCAGCACCTTCTGGAGTGAGATAGCCTAAAAAAATCAGTCTATCCCACTCAACGAGGTCAGGCTAAACACAATATTTCAGTTTTTAAATATCAAATTTGTTGTGTTAACTCAATTGTTACAATGCAAAAGTTTTTAAAAGAATGACACTTCTTTAGATGGAAAAAAATGAATTTTGTGAATGGAATCTTGCCAGATTCATAGTCATATAATAGATGTACCATGACTCTGTGGGAAACCTTCTATAGTATTATAAATTCTACATGGAGATTTGGACAATACCTCATTATTGTGAAGCTTTCATTTGTGCTAAACATAGATGTACATAATGTCTCTCTTTTATCACTCAAATGCTGTTTATAACTAGGAGTTAATTATTCTCTCCTCATTTTGGAAAAATGAAAAATAGTGGAACATTTTCCTAACTTTGTAATGCACACACACAGACACAAGCACACACATGCGCGCGTGCGCGCGCGCACACACACACACACACACACACACACACACACACACACACACACACACACACACACACACACACACACACACTATTCACTGCAAAGGAGTGTATAGCTTTAAGCTCCTAACCCTCACCACATGCTGCAACTACCTCAAAGTTCAGAATACAAAGAGTGGCATTGAGGGTGTGCCACTTATATCCATGGTTAAAGTAACCCCTCAGTACTGTTCTATTATCCTTAATTTTACCACTGTCATGGAATCTCCTATCTTTACTAGGGATCCTAAAATAGGAACAAGTGCCTGGACATGCCTCCCCCCCAAAAAAGAGAGATAACTGTTAAAAGTGCACCCTCCTTTCTCCAAGATACTTCTAACAGGTGCATAAGACATTTTTCAAACTTGGGTCACCTAGGTCATAGTCAGAGCTCTATCTGCCTCAATTACAACAGAATTTTTGAAGTTTAAATTTATATTTCATAAATAATGCTTTAAATCTACCTTGAAATGCTGATGTGCATTTTATTTTGTTTTATAAACCAGTTTGCATATAAATGAGACCATCTAGTTTAACATATCATAATAAGATTGTTTCTGTTTCCTGTATATTTTATTAAATATAGCAGATAAGAGTAGCCAAATTATATATTCTCATTGGGGTGATTTTAATATATTTAATCAATACAATTTGTTTTTTTTCAATAATCATTTTTATTGTTTTGCCAAACCATTATACATTTCACACACTATTTACATTATGTACAATATTGTTTCCAATGTTTTAGTTCCATTTTGAATTTCCCTATAATACATTAAGAATAAATATCATTTTAACCAAGTACAGGAAATTAAAATCACAAAAAATTAAACATAAAAGCATCTACAATAGACAATTATAAACCAACTCAAGCCAATAATTTGTATTATTTCTACATTTTCTATCTAATCCAAGAATGTGTTGGTACACATACAGAATGTCCTGATGGAAAGTGGATAGGAACCGCTACGCCAAAATAATATTAAAGATTTGTTCCCAAATTTTTATGCTGTTTATACTTTTCTTATTATTTCTAATTAACAACTTGTGCGCTAATATATGCTTAATCGCTAACAGCCTAAAATTTTGCCATGACACCTGTGCTGGGTTCAACCAATTTGTGGCTATATATAATTTCATTAGTAAACTAATATTCATAATTACAATCTTTTTTGTTTTGTCCAAATTCTCCGGTGGAATATGTAAAATCAGAAATTCCCAGGAGAGTGTTGAGTTTTGGTAACCCATTTTTTGTAGTTGTAACTTTAAAGAATTCCATAATTTATAAATGCACTTGCAACACCAGAACATGTGTAACAGGTCTGCTGTCTGATCTACACACTGTGGACATTTAGGTGACTTTTTTGAATCAAATTTATGAAGTGTAAGATGGGTATAATATGCATTGTTAAATATAATCAATTGAGTAAAGACCAGTTTTTGAAGTGATACGGATTTTAATGTTAAGTTAAACGCCTCTACTATTTTACTGTCGTCTAGGGATGGCAATTTCTCTCTCCAGTATTTGGATAACAGAATATGATTATTATATTTTCTCTCTTTTGCCATTTTATACGCTGAGGATATATATTTTCTATCTTGTTGCAATACAATTTGTTTTGATCAACGTTTGTATATTTGATATATACTTGAATTCACAATCACTTAGTATTCTTTCATCAGCAATGACTAATTTGCAACACCAAACTATTGCATTACATCTAAAGAGAGAAATTATCCTTATAGTTTAAAGGCATTACAATGCAATAAATACAATTTCTTGAAAATAACTGATTATTACTACCTAATTTCCAGAGTTTTGTTCCATGCATCACCCAAATAATTAGCTTTGTTTTATGGTTGTAATGAAGACAGTGGTTCAATACTCCAGCAGGACTAATCACAATGATAAAGTGAGTATAGTACACCTTCGACCTTAAATATAATAGTGAGGAAAGTACACATTTGACCTTAAATATTAATGTGAGTATAATACACCTTCGACCTTAAATATAATACTGAGTATAGTACACCTTCTACCTTAAATATTATAGTGAGTATAGTACACCTTCGACCTTAAATATTATAGTGAGTATACTACACCTTCAGCCTTTAATATTACAGTGAGAATAGTACAACTTTGAACTTAAATATTATAGTGAGTATAGTACACCTTTGACCTTAAATATTATAGTGAGAATAGTACACCCTCTACCTTAAATATTATAGTGAGTATAGTACACTTCAACCTTAAATATTATAGTGAGTATAGTATACCTTTGACCTTAAATATTATACTGAGTATAATACACCTTTGACCCTAAATATTTTAGTGAGTATAGTACATTTTGACCTTAAATATTATAATGAGTGTAGTACACCTTCAACCTTAAATATCATAGTGAGTATAGTACACCTTCAACCTTAAATATTATAGTGAGCATAGTACACTTCAACCTTAAATATTATAGTGAGTATAGTATAACTTTGACCTTAAATATTATAATGAGTATAATACACCTTTGACCCTAAATATTTTAGTGAGTATAGTACATTTTGACCTTAAATATTATAATGAGTGTAGTACACCTTCAACCTTAAATGTTATAGTGAGTAGAGTACACCTTCAACCTTAAATATTATAATGCGTGTAGTACACCTTCAACCTTAAATATTATAGTGAGTATAGTACACCTTCAACCTTAAATATCATAGTGAGTAGAGTATGAGGAAAGGCAGTTATGAAGGGAAGTTTTGAATTGGGAGGGATTTCGAGTTGTTCTAATGGATAGAGGGAGAGCCTTTCAGTTATTGGCTATTGCGAATGAGTAACGAAGTTGACTGGGTGGGAGATTAGGTCTGTGAACCTGTAACAGCTTCTGATCCCCTAATCTAAGGAGTCTATTTAGTTGAATGTTGAGGTCAAGGCAGGACAGTCTTGGGGTATGAAGAGTATTTTGTTAGCTGTGGTTAGTTGTAAGTTGGAGAGGTAGTTTGGTAGTTCTAGCCATTTCAGTGATTTAAGAGTAGTGCAGTGATGGGTAGAGTATTTGGAGTTGGTCGGAAATTTGGTGATTTTATTGTAGCATGTCTCAAGTGTGGACATAGAGCAGCTTTTGATATTAGTAAGCAGAGGGGTACCATAGAGGATAGAGGGTAGTAGGTATGCTTTGGCTAGGGTTATTCTTGTGGATGGGCTAAGGAAGTGATTATGTCTATAAACGGTTCCAAGTTTAGAATGTGTTTTCGAATTTCATGTGTTCATCAATAGTGACTCCAAGGAGTTTTGTGTGGCTAATGACTTCAATTAATGATTTGTTAAGAGAAAAGATGGTGAATTCAGTCTTATTGAAGGGGGTTGCTTTCTTTGGGGTGAAAAGCATGATTTTGGATTTTTTTGAGTTAAGGGCTAGGTGGCTGCTGTGCATCCAGGATTCAGTGGAGGAGAAGGCCTTTTGAATTAGTATAAGCAAGTCAGAGATAGAGTTAGCAGAGCACACAGTAGTAGAGTCTTTTGCTTACTGAATGACAGATCCTTGACATAGTGATGAGTGAAAGTTGTTTATGAATATGCTAAATATGATTGGTACAATATGGAACCTTGAGGAATGCTGGTGGTGGTGTTGAGTAAAGTAGAGGTAGAGTTTTGACAGCTAACAGACTGTTGTCTTTCATTTAAATAATTAGAGAACCAGTTTAGAGTGGGGGGCAGACCAATCTTAGAGAACATGGTGATGAATAAAGGGTGTAAAACAGTGAGAAAGGCTTTAGATAGATCAAGGAAGAGGGTGGAGACAATTTTGCCAGCATCACAAGCTATGTTTACTGTATCCATAAAGTAGAGAAGGGCAGCTGTAGTTCTATGGCCAAGTCTGAAGCCTAGTTGTGAGGGTTGGAGTATTTGGTTGTCTAGAAGGTAGTCGAGAAGTTGAGTATTGATGCATTTTTGTAGGATTGTGGAGATTGGATAAAGAATTGCAATTGGTTGGGAGTTAGTGGTATGAGAGGGAGACTGAACGTCTTTTTTCAGGCTTTGGCAACATAGGACTATAGGAAGGATCTGTTCATAAGTATGCTTATGGGGTAAGAGAAACTGTCAGTAACAATTTTTAGGTATTTTGAGAGTAGATTATCAGGGGCATTGGTGCATGGTTTTAGTTTTAGTAGTAGTCATTTTATAGTTGAGGTTGGAGTGGGTTTTAGGGTAAAGGTAAGAGAGAGGTGGGAACTGGGCTCTTGTGAGAGATAAGTGTAAGTAGTGGAGGGAGAGTGAGTTGGTAATCTAAGTGTGAATGTGTGGCATGTGGAGTAATTTACCTGAGAGAATTTTGCTATGGTGTTTATAAAGAAGGTATTAAAAATGAGGTTGTTTCTTCAGGACATTTGTCAGGGTGAGGGCAGGATTTTTTTTTTCTTTGCCTGGGTTAAGTTGTGAGGAAACAAAACTCCAGAATTTCTTTGGGTTCTACTGGTGGTTAGACTGAAGTTTTAGACAATGTTCTTTTTTATCTCTGTTGACTAGTTTTTTTTACATGGTTGTAAAATTATTTGAATTTTAGTAGGTCTGTGGTGTTTCTGTGTGCTTGCCATAACTTCCATATTTTGTGTCTAAAATGCATGAGACGTTGAGTGGATTTGGATAGCCAAGGTGCATGGTTCATTTTTGATCCTCTGAACAAGGAAAGGTGCAAAGCTATTTAGAGTATTCATGAAGGTGGTGTTGAAATAATCAACAGCTTTTTCCAGATGGAGGGTATTAGTAAATGCCATGCTGTTGATTTTAGAATGCTGTTGAAGTTTATAGAGTTGGATGAGGTCAAATGATGTGTTTATTTATATTGATGCTGACATTAACTAGAGGGGGGATTTCATTTAATAAAGACAGGGAGTGTTTTAGTTGAGGATATTTTGTTGGGATTTGTGACCAAAATTCATTGTAAGATGGATCTGTTATCAGTCCATTTGTTAGGTCTGGTGGGGGATTCAATGAGCTGGTTGAAGTTGAAGAGATTAATATTTGAGGATGGTTGGCTGGAGTTGAGTTTTAGCTAGTAGATATTTACATCATCTAGTATGATAGTCTTCTTTTTAATATTGGTGGAAATCCAGGACAGAATATCTTCCAATATGGAAATGTTGTTTCTAGGGGGATATAGAAGGCTATTCTACATAACTTTTTGCTGTTGTTCATATTTAAGAATGATATGAGAATTTCTGTGTTAGAGAACTGTGGTATGGGGTTAGTAAATGGAACAAAATCATAGGAGTTGGAAAATAGAAGGGCAACACCACCTCCCTGTCTAACCATATTGTTTGAAAGCCTGGAGGGAGAAATTCACTGTCTTTAATATGGGGTTTTAGCCAGGTTTCAGTGGTGGCAATAATGTCTGGTTATTGGTGAGCAGTCTATGTGTGAAAGTCTGATTTTTATTACGAATGCTTCTGAGGTTCAGGGTACTATTTATAATGACCTGTGAGAGTCTCTATTTATAGGTGCGGAGCGGTAGTTAAGTGTAGTGGGTCCTAGATTTTGGTGTATGTCACCATATATTGGTATAGTGCAGAGATTAGAGATGTGATATGATTGCTTGTGGTTAGTGGTAGGTTCAGTGTCTCATATTTGAAAATGTACTGTAGAGAAGTGTAGGTGTCTCAATTTTTTTTAAAATATTGCGGAGATAGGCTTCACTTTTCTGATCAAGGAGGGGATTTAGTTGATAGAGGCTTGGGAAGATGTCTGTATAACAGTTGAGTGGAATAAGTAAGGAGACAGAGGTAGAAGAGGTGGCAGATAAGTTAGTTGAGAAGGAGATGGGGTTTGGAACTAAGAGATGTAATAGGATATAAGGAGTGTGGAAAGGAGTAGGGTGGAGAGGGTAAGGGTAGTAGAAGAAAGCATAATAGTTAGCTTTGCAGAGCTGTGGTGTTAACAGTAGAGAAAACCAGATGAGGAGTTGATTATAAAGCTGTGGTTGGGTAAATAGTGAGAGTATAATGTAAGTGGGGTAGTGCTGAGGGAGATGTTATAGCTAAGATAGAGGGAGTGAATGTTGAATAAGAAGATGAAAGGATGTAATCAGGAGTGGATCCTGGAGTAAGAGGAGTATATTTTTTAGCCTGATGTGGTTAGATGAAAGGGAGAGGAATATGGGGGAGGAGTGTGTGTAGATATCATAGTTGGAGAGTATATTCAGGTGGAATATGGGTGGTTTAAAAGATAGGCATGAGTTGTGTCAGTAGGAAGTATATTGGAGGGCAGTGGCAAGAAGCAGTGTGAGTGATAGATGGAATTAGTGATAGTGACTGGTTGGAGCTAAAGAGGGGAGGAGTTAGTTAAGTATAAGTTCAGGAAAAGTGGGGATGTGGGTGGAAATGGGGTAGGGTAGGGGAGTGGAGGGAGCCCAAGCTTAGCGAGGGTGTATGGAGTGGGTTGAACCTGATCAGAGCTGTGTGGGAGTCAGAAAAGCAATCTAAGAATGGTGAGTGCAAGAGCTAAGGTATGCAGTAGCAAAAAGGGTGTATCCAAGACTCACAGTACAGTAAAGCTGTGCTAGGATTAGTTATGGGGATTTGATTAGTAGAAGGGAAGGACTGAAGACATTAAAGTTAAGCAAAGAAAATAGATTTATGGGGAGCTGCATTCTGGTGATGTATGAGTGCATGTTACAGAACATACAGCAGGAGTTTGACAAATGTTAAAATGTACAAGTGTTTCAAGATAGGAGGATAAGACCATGGGATTGCTGTGGGTAGTCATCCGCTAAATTCCTCCTGTATAGTTTGTAGGTTTTGCAGCTAGTAGAACAGGACAGTTGTAAGGCTAGGTACATAAGAAAAGAGATAGGATGGGAGAAGGGATAGGTTAGCTTGTTTATAAGGGATTATAAGGGATAACAAAGAGAGAGATAGGATGGTAGGTGAGCAGTAGCAATGCTTGTTAAAACAGTTAACACTTGTAGGCTAAAACATGTTGTAGACGGTCTCCTAATCAATCTATACAGGCATTTCAAGACACTTTTATGGTGATAGTGATATAACTTGTAAACCATAAAGCAATAAACATTCAACAATTTTCAAGGACTTTAAATCTGAATTTGTGAACCGTAGCAGTGTTTAAACAGCTGTTAAGTTGCCACACAGTTTTAAGCATTCAATGAATACCAAGTATTTTAAATATGAGTATGCCACTTTGTAGCCTTGTTTCATATGACATCCGTTAAACTCAGTCCTCACAGATTGGTGGTTGACTGAAATATACTTAAAAGGAGTCTCAGTAAACTATATTATAATATCCATTAAGCAGATATACTGAAAGGATCAACACTGAACTATAGAACAACATCCATTAAGCAGTGTGAGGTACTAATATTGCAAGGTGTCAGTATTATGACCCCAAGTTTATTAAAACAAAACACATATTATGCAATGCAGCAGTAGGCTCAAAAATGGAGAATAAATTACCACAGTAAAATCGGAACACTGTGCTTGTTCAACAAAAGTGTTGAAGTTAAAGAGGTCACCTCAGGCATTTATAAGCAAGTGCTCACATCACTAGATAGCAGTAATTATGGCACGACTTCAAACATTGCTAAAACAGAAAAAAAAACAAGAGGCTACAGTACCAACGTGCTATAGACTAAGTCTCGATAGGTTATAATATAATGATAAAAGTTAAATGTACCTTAGGCTATTATAATTAAATCATAGCCTTACATCACCAAAGACTGTGACTGGAGAATAAAGTAGGGGAGGTTTGAGAGAAAAGATGACACCAAATGCCAGTCAGTGAGGTTTAGATGGTGCAGGGAAAGTAGGGAGGGTAAAAGTTTGATAGAAAGGACATATGTGGGAAGAGAGAAAAGATTTGGAAGGAAAGGAAAGAAAAAAGAAGGAAACGGGAGAAAAAAAGTGGAATTGGACCTGATCAGAGACGTGTGGGTGTTAGAAAAACAATCTAAGGATAGTGAGTGCAGGAGCAAAGGTATGTAGCAGCAGAGAAGGTGTATCCAAAACTCACAGTACAGTAAAGCTGTGCTAGGAATAGTTATGAGTATTTGATTAACAGAAGGGAAAGATGGAGGACATTAAAGTCAGGCAAAAGAATTAGATTTAAAGGGAGCTGCATTCTGGTGATATATTGATGTATGAGCATGTGCTACAGAACTTATAGCAGGAGTTATTGTATGACAAATGTTAAAACATACAAGCATTTCAAGATAAGAGGATAGGACTGTGGGATTGCCGTTGGTAGTCACCCAATGAATTCCTGCCATACAGTTTGTAGGTTTTGTAGGTAGTAAAACAAGGCAGTTGTAAGGCTAGGTACATAAAAATTTTGTTGCTATATTTCCAAGTTTACCAATTACGTATTGTCACATGTGAAAGATATTATAGTTCACTTTATATTTTCAGCTTATACGGTACATTTATTTTCTAATGATATCTACTATTTTATTCATGTAGATTATAAATATACAGGGTGCTAAAATACACTTTTGTAACAGCTCTTTTTGCTTAAAATAATCAGAATACTTCTTTTAGATCAAATATGAATGCTGATCCCAATATCCCTCTAAAAATGATAAACCAAAGGATAACCAAACAAATTTAACAATTCATTGACTTGAAAAGCATCTCACAACTGAATTAAAAGCCATAATTATATTTATCATATTGTTATATGCTCTTTGTTACCAGAGTACATTTGTAGCTAACTAACAGGTACAGCTTCCAAGTCTATATAAATGAACATTTTGCTTCTGAATATATGCATTTTTTTATCAAATGTTGTTAGACGTAGCAAGCAAGAAAAGTGCATTTTCCTTTTTTTAATTAATTGTAATTTTGATAGAAGTCTGCTTATCTATTTTTTGTTCATGTAGGCTTATAATCAAACTACAATTTTTAAGATGTATCAATAGTGTTAGTGGTGGTACATGTTTGGATTTATTTTTTGTTCCCTCTTTTATAAATTGGAATTTCAACTAATTTATCTTTAGAAATTTGGTATAGTTAATTTATGTCTTTAATTGTATCTATAGAAAAAAAATCTATATGAATTCTCAATTACCACCATAGAATTTTCTTTTTCATTGTTGGCAGCTGTTCTGATTTTTTTCTTAAAATAGATTTGGCTTTCTTTGCCACTAATGCACCAGTCATCACTAGATTGTTTTCTTTTCCTTTCCTGACATACATTAATTATTCTTATTACTTTCAACAATTATTCCAACATTAATACCCATCTATATTTTCTACCTTTTGCTTTCTAATCACATTTTAATATTCTGTTTCCTTCTTTTATCTTTTAAATTGTCATATATCTGTCTATCTCACCTTTATCTATTCTTAAGTTGAATAACAATATTATAACTTAAATAGCTAACATTCTTAATCAAACATTATTCCCCCCACTCCACTCGCTTTATTATGCACACATTAATTCCAATATCTAACTCTCTGTCCTGAGTTTCACAGAATGTTCACATTTTTGCATCATATATTTGGTCTGCTGCTGCCCCTCATAAATTTTGCTTTGTCCGGATTTCTCATATTAAGTGGTTGAGAGGTATGCATCTGCCACTAAATCTAATTTAATATCTTAGATAATAGCGCTGCATGATGTTTTGCATTTCTTCCTCCTTTTCTATTCACAAAATGTGATTAATAGTTCTTCTAATTTTTGACAGTTATCCATTATATATTTTAGTGATAACAGTTTACATATTTTACCTTTATGTAAATTCATTTTGTTATTACTTTTATTTAAATTGTTTTCTTCCAAATTTTTAAGTTTGAAAACAAGGTGTTGATGGCTGATAGTCACTTTCTGCTCTTGTATATATAGACATATGATATTACCAATCATAAAATTATCTATAAGTATGTTGTCAATGTCTGAATAATGTTTTCACAGTGCATTTCCTTATTAGCATTCAAAAGTGTCATATATTTTTAATAAGCTTTGCAACTTTTAAACTATGCTTATTGTACTTTGATTAGCAGATAATCTATTTTTATGTATCTCAAATAGCTAGCATTGTCTTTTTAAGGCTATGTTTATGCACTGAATCCTGCAATTATCAGTACCATTCATTCATTGTCCTTAAAATATTTTAACTTAATGTTGTATCCTTCCACTTTTCCCAGTTAGAGGTCGCCACAGCAGAACTCTGGTCCGCTAATGATTGGCAGCAGATGTTTACGTACCGAGTTGCCAGCCCTGACGTACAACCTTCAACGAAGGTACACCCATTCATGCATGTCTCCACACAGAAGACGCTTTAGCTGAGAATCTAACAGGACAACGTCTTGCTGTGAGGCGACAACGCTACTGCAGCACCATTTGAACTTCATACATTGTCTAATTCTAAGGTAGCTAACTAGCTACCTATGAAACAATGTGCTGACTTTCTACTTGCTTCTCAATTATTTAAACTTATCAAGAATGACACCTTCCTCCCACTAGCCTGTATACTATTCAGGGATGCGCCCATACACAACCTTAGAAATCTTAACCACTCAGACCCTCTCCTCCAAACACTGCCAACTAGGCTTCAGTGCACAGACCATGCTTCCTCAGTCACTGATCCCAAACAGTGAGATCTATCCCTCCCTGTGGTAAGAAGATCATTCTTCTTACCACATTTTACAATCAGAAAAAAAGCACACTTCAGGACTCTAGGAATATTCAGCTGCTTACTCTGTGCTATATAACTTGACCTCTTTGTACACTTGTTCCCTCCACATAGCTTGCACTGGCTTTACTTTTGATTGTGGTTCTTTTAGCATGCCAACTCTAATTTTCACTCTTTATATAATACTTGTATATATTGTGTTAGTCACTCCATCTTCTTCTTCTCCTTTCAGCTGCTCATGTTAGGGTTCACCACAGCAAATCATAGGTCCACAGAGCAAGTGCCAGTAGAGTTTTACAGTGCTGATTTGCAAGCCCGGTGCCCAACCATCCACAGCAGACACACATATGCACACACTTACACCTAGGTTCAATTTAGAGTGTCCAATCCACCTGCAGCATGTCTTGGGAATGTGGGAGGAAAATGGAGCCCCTGGAGGAAACCCACGTGAACACAGGGAGGACATGCAGACTATACACAGAAGGCACCCCAGCCAGGAATTGAACCAGAGAACCTCTTGCTGTGAGGTGACAATGCTAACTGCTGCACCACTGTGCTGCCCTTTGGCATTCACTCTATATATTATGTTATTTGTGCATTGCCTTTATACCCTGAAGCAGACTATGCTGTTCACTTTGTATATTTGCTCCCTTTGTGCATGCTTTATGTTTATACTGCATTTTGTCATTCATTCTGTACATACTGTCATGTCTCTATTTTCTTTACCCTGAGCTGAGACTGAAGTAGTTTCACTGAGGTCAGTGCACTACCCCAGTTTACAAATTCAAAGTAAAATAAAACAAAACAAATTTTATCTGCAACTCTTTAACTTGCTCTTATTTTTTTAGCATTAGGGTTTAAAGCTAATGTTTAAGTATGTAGTCAAAGCCAGTATATTTTATTGTTGTCTGTAAACTCAAACAAAAGGTTAAAAAAGTATTCATCAGTTTGCAATGTACTTCCCTTCTTTTTTCTTTTTTGTCTTTATGCCTTCTGCTACCAGCCATCATTCCCTTTCCAATGACTTTTATGGTATTTGTTCCCTATCAGGGACAAAGTAGATAGTGAATGAGCGAAAGTAGGCTGGAAAAATCCAGTATCTGAGAAGAGTGCTTAAATGTGTCCATTAATAAGGCAGTCAGCCTTCCTTGCAGCTAGTGGCTAGCCAGTTCTCCATCAGAGACTGCTTTGACTGGCAGCCCGAGGAAACAGAAGATGCAGCTGATTTTACCCTCAGACCTTTCGCTGCATTATATTGCTCAACAAACAGCTCATCTCATCCCTGCTGATGCTATACATAACATCAGTAAGCGGGTCTTTAATGAAGCTATCATTAATATGGATACTCTGCATTTTAAACACATCCTATCCTCATCCCAAAGTGACAGATGTGAGACCTGCATCTGTATGGGAACATGCAATGTCTTGCCCTCATGTATACTTGGTACAGCATGTACATCTGGAGGCTAGCATTAATGTCTTGGCAAAACAAATCTCACATTCTCTGTATGTATTTGGCACTGTTTAAGACTTTGCCTACATATTATTTTCCAGATGGGTGAACCACAAATTGCTGCTTACATCTATCCCGTGCCAGATTTTTACATTGCCAAGTTATTATTTGAAAGTGGGTACACCAGAAAGCCAGACACAATGCTTTCTTATTTTATTAAAGTTACCAGCCCTTCTAATGGTGTGACCAAAACCTTTAACATTTTTTCTTCATGTTTGTAGCAATCATAATATTCCAATGCCAATGCACCATTATTGATTCTCTAAGTCTATAGCAAGTTCAAAATGTCAAAATTGTTTATAGAGGACAAAAGTGTCCTACTATACATTTATTTTAAAGGGCAGCAGCATTCTAGTTCAATAACTCAAATGTTACATTTTGGTTGTTCTCAATATCATTAAGCAGTCAGTCACACCGTGTTCTCATTTTTCTTCTGACCATAAAATAATGTATATTTTTTCATAACTGAATATGCTCAAGTGTTCCTATTAATTCCTTTTTGTAAGCTTATATTTCACCTTTATCTATTTGCTTAACTCGTTCTGCTCTATCTACTTATATGATTTAATTAGAATTTGTGTTTCTATTAAAGTTTCAAAGATGATGTCAGTTTCCATGGTGTTTTCTTAATGATTCTTGGAAGATTATGTAAGGAACTGATGATAAACTAACAGTTCTTTCTTGTAAATCTCTGAATAATTTATTACTTCTGTATTTAATAAATTCTCATTCCTTCAGTATTTACCTTTACTGTTGCTTATATTAATTTTTAGTTCTTCCCTTCATTTATAATGCATAATCGATATTTAATATCTCCTGTAGTTTTACTTTACCATCTTATTTTGGAATCATCCTGGGTTTCCTTCTCCTTTCTACTACTTTACATTTTAGAAGTTCACCTTAATTTTCATATGTCCTCTTCAGCCATATATCTTGAAAGGCAGCTTGTTTTCATTGATAAAGGCTTCAAATTTGACTGAATGTAGTATTATTACCTTCTGCCAATGCCGATATTTCCTTTTTATGTTTGTACTATATGTAATGTGGTTATAATGGCACCTAATGCTACATTTATTAAATTCTATTCTTCTAAAGGAAATAATTGATTTTCTCTAACATTACCTTATAATTATGCATTATTGTTTTTCTGAAAATCACATTAGGAAAAGTTTTATCTTATATTTTTACATTCCCTCCTTGCCAAAGCTCATCACTTTTTTTTTTTTTTACGTGTTTGTTTCTCCTTACTTGAATACATCCTGTTGTATTCAAAGTTCCATGATGTTTTTCTTTTTATGTCTATACATACTACAAATAGTAATTTTTGATCCATTCCATGATATTCTTGGCATCATTCTTCTTTTCTCTCTGCATATCTTTTAGATGTACTTATATCATCTTCCCTCATCATTTTCCATATTTCTTCTTAACCTTTATTCCTTTTATCTTTGCTCTATGTTCTTAGTCACTTTGCAATCTCCCCATCTTCATTTATCTCAGATGACTCCTGCTCTTCTATGTTTTCTACTTCAGCTGCAGTGATCTATAATTTTCTCTTTCCTATTTCGCTTTCTTTTTATTTATTGTTCTTTTCCAACATTGCCTGCTCTTTCATTTCTGCATTCTATCATTAATAACTTTATTCTTCTAGACCTCTTGCCACTTCAAATTTAATGTTCTTGATTTCTTCACTACTAACACTTGGCTGCTCTAAGGAGAGCCTGTATCCAGTTGTCTGACCTTTCAGGCTAGTTAAAATGTCCCTGAATAATATATCATTCTCTTTTTCTCCTACCCATTACATTTAATACTTATCTTAACCCTTGATCCCTTTATTCTTCATGCACAGAAACTTTCACTTTGTCTTCTTCCCTTATATAAGTGCTACTATTTCTGGGCAAGGATGCTTGAAACAAAGTGGTATTTGTCTCTGCTGATTAAATTTCTATCAATTATTGTATTGATTCCTATTATTCTTCAGATTTTTAGGGTGATCCATTCGTTGCACTGATTTCTGTACTTCATTTCTTTTCTTATTTTTCTTATCTTTCATATGAGGTCTTGTTGCATATTTCTGTTATCTGTGTATTTACTCTTTGACCTTTGTATGACTTCATATATTTTCTTTCACTGGTTTTCTTTTATTTTCCTGAGCCCCATCTATGATTGGAATAACAGGGAAATGATTTACTATTTCTTTAAAATTCATCTGTAAATCTCTTCTAAAATTATCTTAGTGTGGGTGGAGTGTCATCACCTTGTTTCCATTGCCAGAAAAACACATTATTTGACAAAAGGATATCAGGAGACAACTCAGTTTTCCTTAAGATATTATTCTAAAGTAGGTAAAAAAATGTTCCTCAATCTGCCTCACAGATTTTACTGTACTTGATAAAATATATTCAGCTAAACAAATTGTTTTATTTCATAATAAATATATTTAATAGATATAAAATGATTTAACAAAACAATAAACAGTATTTTATCTAAATAATAAGGAATGAAATAGCACTAAAGATTAATGAAACTGCAAAGTTTGTGTGCGTTTGTAAGACCAATGCTAGTGTCAATATGATAAAGCAATGCTACAATCACATTATTATAGGAATTAAAATAGGTCCTTAATGCACCTGCATTTAGAGTAACAGACTATAGTTTTACAACTGCTGCTAATTACCATTAGTGCTGACAGACAGTAAAGTCTCTAATTTTAAAAGCTTATTGCAGCAATGTTTATTTCCTTCCCACATTTTATGCCTCTTTTTTCAAATGGTCACACTTGTATGAACAAATCAGGGGCAAAGAAAGGTAAGATGATTCATTTTACTTACTAAACATGAAGATGAGCACTTCAGTAGTAATGATAGCAAGGCTTCAGGTTTGTGGCTTCGAGTGTTTATGCTGCTCGGCTTTGGTTAAAGTAGCTTAATCAAAATGCAGCAACACAAAGAATAATTGCATTTACAGAAACAGAAATAATTGAGAATTCAAAGGAAAGCACTGCAGTTATATAGGCTTGACCTGCTAAATGTTTAAGTTGCTCAGCAAAAATTATTTCAGTTAATATATGATACTTTGCATCTAGGTAGCAAATGTAAGAATGTCTGCTTCATGTATTTCATGTAATTACTTGGGCACTGGGAGATGGAAGTACCTCTTGTTCTAGTCCTTAGAGTTAAACATTAAAAATACACCTTAATGAAAGAAAATAAAAAGAGAAAAGGTCATTTTACCTGCTGGTACCTGGCAATTATTTTGATGTATACAAAATAATTTTAATACTGTTTTTCCTTCTGTCTACTGGTAACTGATAACTACCCATTATTAAAATATAAAATAAAGTAAACTATTTAAAATATAGTAAATGCTACAGATGCTGAATTAACTGCAATAATAAAAATGCCACCTTAATAATTCAACCTTGCAATAATTACTGGCTTATCTGCTCCATAATTTCACTATGTAGTTTGAGTAAGTCTGCTTAAACTGGACACTACTAGGAAACCTGCATGAATTAAACTACTGCTGCAAAGAACTGTGAATGCTATTACAATATAATATCAATACAATTGCCACTTCAGTAACACAGTTGCAACATTCACCAGCTTTTACTCTTCATATTTAATCTAAATGACTATAGCTTAATTAGAATAGAGAAATTAACTTGAGAATAATGCTAGATTATAAAGCTGCAAATCCTAAATCAGAAATCCAGTGCCTGAAAAAAGAGGAATGAAAATGTTACTCATTTTTCTCTGTTACTGTGCTCCCTGCTGACTCCTTCTTATGCCAAACAACACCTGCTTGTAGAGTCTCTCACTTCATGAAAGAATATCTGCCTTACAACCTCATTAAAGGATTCTAGCCATATTTCAAAAATGCTTTTGTGTTGTAGGAGACCATGAAAATTGACAAAAGCAATTTTGATAGCCAGACAGTAGAAGTTGTTAAACTCCAGACCTCTAAAAAGGAAATAGCTTAGGGAATACTTATAAAAAGTCAGTGATTCCCTTCTTTAAAATATTTTATGACAAGAAGAAAACTTCAATACAAAAATAAATTCATATCTGAGGTAATGTTAAAATAAAACTTATTAATGATCTCCCAACTCATATATATATATACATATACATATATATATATATATATATATATACACACAAAACTGTTCATCATATTGGCATGATGCCAACTCCTCAAATGACGTAATGATACTTATAATGTGACATGAAATAGCTATTTTTTCCAAACTTCTTTATAAACAAGACTAATGGGGTATATCATTTTAACTTTTTGCATAGTTGTTGAAAAAATTATTTTTTGCCCCTATCCCTAACTTAATATAGTCCAGATAATGACTATCTTATAAAGTGCAAACAATTCTGCTAGGTGTTTGTCTATTAAATGTTGAAGAAATGTTTGTAACATCGAATATATGACTTTTAAATGTTATAGTTGGGTGGTAGTGGTTCAACAATTAGTGCTGTCGCCTCACAGCAAGAGGTTTTCTGGTTGATTCTTGGCTGAAGTGTCTTCTTTATGGAGTCTGCATGTCCTAGCTGCCTTCTTGTGGGTTTCCTCTGGGTGTTCCAGTTTCCTCCCACATTCCAAAGACATGTGTCTGGAGCATTTGTCTCTGGGCCTTTGCTGAAAATTTTCACTGTCCCAGTCAGACGTTATTGTAAACAAATGTTAAATAAATAAATAAATAAATAAATAAATAAATAAATATAGTTTATTTGATTGTCTGTTGTTCTGTGGAGCTGTTTGTTACTCTCTAGGTTACAACATTTAAAAAAATGCTCATTGTTGTTTCAGTGGCTGTGCCGTACACATAACAGAAATTAAACCACAAATGTAGTATATTTACATTGTAAGCCACAGAGTCCGACTGCTGTTCTTCTAAGACTTTACAAAGTTTCAAATCATCTGCATTAACAAAATCTTTACAATAACATCACCCGTAATAATAATCATCAACAACTGTGGTCACATTTACCTAATACAGGTCATATCTGAAGATTAAAGATGACACTGTTGTGCCTGCGTGCAGTCATGGAACTAAGGCTGAGTTCCCTTTAGATGGTGTATGGACAAGAAGATAACATTTATGTAGAAACCCTGAAATGAGAATCAAAACTGCTGTTGGACCAGTCAGTATTTAAGATAATTAAACTCTTTGCAAGATGACAAAATTAATTAATTTACTAGACTAATGACTCATCATAATGTTAAGCTCTAGTCTAATTTACTACATTTCTTTCTTTAAGCTTTGTTTTAGCTATACAAACATTCAAACTTTGAATATATGTAGCTTGAGATAAATGTTTTTGAGAGCTTTTACTCTAAAATGTCCAAACTGTATTTATTTAAACCACCCTCCTATATAATTTAGATGAAAATGAGCAAATCTAAAAGAATGGTAACAGCAGTCAAAATCATCCTGAGATGTTGGATTGTAGGCTTAAGTTAGATACATTCCATAGGCACAATCAGTTGTTAAAGAGGTATGCCTTACCTTTCTAACAAGCATCCAGGAGAAGGGCGAATCTTAATGAGGTTCATGTCTACCTTAAATTAAGGAAAGCAAGTAATGTCCTGGAAAATGTATTCAAATCATTAAGGAAAGCGATAGGTTCATCATTAGTACAGCATTAGTCCAGGAGGACTGATGGACTTTATAAAACAGTATACTTTTTGTCTCAGTCCTAATTGGAAAACCTGCAAAGTAATGTGTATTGTCTTATTGTTTGTTCTTCTTTATAATGCTCTTTTCAGGCATTGTATATTTTCAAGATCAACTATAAACTTATTTGTGCTAATATTAAAAGATTGTAGATTATCTGAACTCTTGATTTTAATTTTATCATTTTTATAGTTGCTTTATAGAAAGGAATGATTATTTTATGTCTTGCATAATAATCTGTCAGATTTAAAAACATTTATTATAATTACGCAATCAGTTCCAATGATCATTAGTTTTCTCCTAAAATAAAGATTTATTAGCAAATTTTGGATATCCTTCTGATTCCAGAATGGAATTCCCAAAGTCCATAAAAATTTAACACACCCTCCCTTCAGACCTATTATATCAGGAAGTAAATCTAAAACCTTCCCGTTGGGTGTTGCCATTGACAAATGGGTCAAACCTGTGTACAATAATATCCCATATGTTATAAAAGATTCTTGGATGTTTTTAGGGCAGTTAACATCCCAAATATGGAGTAAAAACCTTATTTTTATTACTATTGATGTTACCAATCTATTTTCATGTATTCCCAGGGTTTTGGGCTTAGAGTATTTCAGCAGCAGTTTGAGGAAGTACTCCAGTTTGAATTGGGACAAAATTTGTCTCATCACAGACATGATGCGGTTGGTTTTGGATTA
Organism: Protopterus annectens; assembly: GCF_019279795.1. Lineage (NCBI taxonomy): Eukaryota > Metazoa > Chordata > Ceratodontiformes > Protopteridae > Protopterus > Protopterus annectens. Next base: position 243,026,639 of record NC_056725.1, on the reverse strand, counting down.
TAATTATATTCAGTTTGAAAATGAGTTTTTTAGGCAAACCAGGGGTGTGGCTATGGGAGCATCTTGTGCTCCCATATTTGCCAACCTGGTGATGCTAGAATGGGAATCTGAATATTTGTTCAAATCAGAATATGTTCAGTATATTGGTTATTATACTAGATTTTTAGATGACCTCTTTGTGTTGTGGAATGGGCCTATAGAAAAGATTTCAGATTTTATTAGTTACATCAACAATACAACAGAATTCCTTAAATTTACTCATTCCATCAGTACTAGTGGAATAGCGTCTTTGGACACATATATTAGTCAAGGGGATGATGGATTTATATCCTGTATATATAGGAAACATACTTTTTCTAATGATTACTTGGAGTACAGTAGTAATCATTCTCCACATGTGTTCAAAAATATTTTCAAAGGGCAATGCATTAGGGCTGCCCGTATGTCCTCTACCAGAGAAATCATGTTAAAAGAAATGGATTTTATAAAATCCATGTTCGCTATCAGGGGGTACCCAGAAATTCTTTTGAATGACACAGTTAAGTATGTTATTGGTGAATAGGGTAAAAAGTATGTGCCCCTATTAGGGAATTTAGGTAGTGTGATTTCAACACAAACCAATAACCCTGAAGATGAACATAGTCGTAGGGTTTGTGTGTTAATGTATTCACCAATTGTACATAATATTGAAACCTTCATCAGAGAAAGATGGAATCAGGTTATAAGTGATGATGACTTGACACAGATATTGGGTATTCATCCCAATATTGTATACAAGACAGGTTTCAATATTAAGATGTTATTGGAATTTAAAAGCATTAATAAGAAAAGAGGAATCACATCTACCAAAAAATGTGGAGCGTGTAATCAATGCAAATTCATTAATGAGGTTAAAGGATGTAAGTTGGATAATGTTAATAAAACATATTTATATAGTAGAAGTGGTAATTGTAACACCAAGTTTGTGGTTTATTTGGCTACCTGTGTGGAATGCAACGCATTCTACATAGGTAAGACTGAGAGACAGTTTAAACGACGCATCTATGAACATCAATACAGCATTAGAACTAAGGACAACATGAATGCCTTGTATCGGCATATATTACATAATGGAGAAACACACATTATTTTAAATTCATTTTCATTGATACAGTGGGGTTTTCACTGTATGGTGGAAATATTAAAGCATTATTGGCATTGAAAGAAAGTAGGTGGCAGATATATGTTGATGCCAATAGATATCCAGGCATCAATGATTCTCTTAGTATTAAACCATATTTAATTATGTCCCAATAGTTTTTAAATAGATGAGTTTTTAAGTAGATGAGTTTTTTTGTAAATAGATCAGATATATACATACATTGACATTTTAGATGTGATATATACATTATTTTATAGGTTCATAGAATCAACATTGTTATTAAGTAATATAAGATATTCATGCAAATGTTTTTAGTATAATTGTGTATTTTTATTTTATTTTCTTTTTCATGTATTTGTGTAACATGCTTTTTAATTTTTTAATTTTTTATTCTTATACAGCTTTTGGCACCAAATTGTGGTATTTAACGAGTGTAGTAACAATTAACTATGTTCTGATGAAGTCTGCTAGTCAGATGAAAGCGCTTAACCTGTTATGCGAATCTAATTGTGTGTTATTAAATGTTTTATAGTCCGAGCCGAGGTATCATTCGTTTTATTTCCTGCATCAGATTGTTCATTTGTTCATTTATGTTGTTGCCTGTGAGTGGAGTTGCAGTAAAACCCAATATAAGTAATACGTTTACGTATTTGTACTGATGTAAATGTATTTTATTTATTTTCAAATAAGGTCAGTTAGATGCTTTTACAAAATCATATGTTCAGTACTGGTGAAAATATGCAAATTGTTGCATAACATGCAAACTTATCACTGAAAATAAATTCTTACATGACAATTTGAGCCTCAAATGGAATAAATGATGTTATGGTGAAAACATGGAAAGTGATTTATATCTTATGGTCTCAGACAATATTAGAATCTCCGTTTAGTAATGCACAAATTCAATACTCAACGTTTTGAACAAGGTTTGAAAATTAATATACCAGTTTGCCAAGGTGGGTATTATTCAAATCACTTAGTTTTGCAAAATAATTACACACATGATTTAACAACGTTGATAGTGATAGATGAACTTGATGGTGCAAAGTTACCTAACAATCATTCTACATCTATATAATCATCTTGATAACTATCACTCAAAACATGAACAAGTATCAGAGAGGCAGATACCTATGCCTGGACCACTATCAGCCCTACAAGTCAAAGAAAAATAATCTAAATGCAGAACACATGAAGGAGAATCTACTCTACCTTTGCCTTCATCAGCAGTAAACATATTCCCCCACCCCAAAAGCAGAGAATTAAAATATTGAATTTGAATGATTAGATGTCAAAGCTAACTACTTCGAATTTGTGTTGTCCTAGCAATGACAGAATTACAGTTTCCTCATCTCAAGACCATGTGAGAGTGGCAGTATATGTTCTGGCTCCTTCTGGCCTCGAATTTGATAAAGAAGGTAACTGATGTATAAATCATTGAAAAAAAGGACATGAATTGTAGAAACTCTGCATTCTCTGTTGTGAACATGGTACATACATTTATAACATTCATGGTGTGCTAAAATAAAACAGATAATCCAGAAAGAAGCTCAAAATACATACATTAGCCATATTTCCATTTGGAGTCATACAACCTGAGGCACTACTCACAAGCTACACCAATTCTGATTAACCCTAGAACCAAACTCCACATTTCCGCACATGCATCTCCATTCAGGCACTGTCTTTTTAACAAGCTCTTAGCATCAACCTAAAGGAAATTAACACAACTCCAGACTCAGAATGCAATTCTAAAAGCACCTCTTTACCCAAGCCAAATGCACCTGCTTCAATGCAGGATATATAACTTAAAACACTAGTCCTATTTCCTTTCTACTTCTCTTCTTCTCTCACAGAATATTTACCCAATTTAGAAAATATTGTACATGTACATTACACGCTGCTTGTTTACTATAATATATATATATATATATATATATATATATATATATATATATATATATATATATATATATATATATATGGGTCTCCTTCAAAACACCGAAAGACCAGAACATCAAAAGTATTTTGAAGGAGACCAAAACAACGAAACTGCAGAACACCGAAAAGCACGAAATTCAAAATCCCGGCGTTACGGGATTTTGATTTAGCGCTGTTGGTGTTCCGCTGTGGGTGAGTATGCATATGTAAGTATATTTGGGAGGGGTAGTGCTGTGTGTAAGTGTGTGTTGTGACTGTGGTCTGTGTGTGTGTGTGTGTGTGTGTGTGTGTGTGTGTGTGTGTGTGTGTGTGTGTGTGTGAGGGACTGTAGTGTGTGGATGTGAGTTTGCCTTGTGTGTCTGTTTGTGCAATCTCGGAGTTAGAATATTAAAGTAGGGTGGGTGTGGGGGGTGCAGGGGGGCTTGCCCCTCCTGCCTATTTGTAGTGTAGGGTGGTGTGTTTGGTTGTCTGGGGCAGTTGTGTATGTGTTTGTGTATGTTTTTTGTGTGTGTTATACTTACATGGTTTTCGGTGTTGTGGGGTTTCGTTGTTTTGGTCTCGGCGTTTTGGTCTTCGGTGTTGTGAGGTTTTGTTGTTCTGAAGTAGACCTATATATATATATGTGTATATATATATATATATATATATATATATATATATACTGTTTATGCATGTAGCTAATCTGAACAACTTTGTTCTGCCTATTTTACTGGTGAAATGTGTTGTATTTCACCTAGGCTGAGCCTGAACTTTACCAATATATTGATCAGTGCACTACCCACATTAAACGTATATATATATATATATATATATATATATATATATATATATATATACTGTTTATGCATGTAGCTAATCTGAACAACTTTGTTCTGCCTATTTTGCTGGTGAAATGTGTTGTATTTCACCTAGGCTGAGCCCGAACTTTAGCAATATATTGATCAGTGCACTACCCACATTAAACGTATATCTAGATATATATATATATATATATATATATATATATATATATATATATATATATATATGTGTGTGTGTGTGTGTGTGTGTGTGTGTGTGTATATATGTATATACATATGTGTCCAATACCCCAACACACAGTAGGTCAACAACATTGGTTTAATACAGGCAACCAGACAAGGGGTCAATAGGTGTATGAGATCAAAGGTCCCCGTGTAGGGGAATATTTCCATTCCCTGGGGACTGTGTGATCTCAGAGTTAGTACATATAATTAGCAGGGGATGTGGTTGGGTGCTGTTGGTTTAGTCCACTAGGAGGTAATTCCCTAAGTATATGCAGAATGAGTTGATCTCACTGTCTTCGACATTTTGACATCAGCCAAATGTGTGTGTACTTAGCTAGTTTTTCACAAGATACTAGAAGAAAGGAAAATGCAGTTTTAAAGTTGCAGTTCAGAGGTCTGATATTTTATTGCATTGCATAAGACAAAACACTCCAAAAAGTTAATGCTCTGTTTAATTGTGTTTCAGCTGGTTGTTTTCTGTGGAAGGTTGTGTTGCAGTGGTGTCAGAGAATTTGCTCTTAGCACACCGTTTTGTAATCTCCAAGTTGGTATATATAATTATCATGGGGTGGGGGCAGGGGGGTTGCCTTCCTGCAGAAAATATAATTTTTTCAGTTTTCAGTCATTTTAGATGCCTTATAAAATATTGCTCTTGTTTGGTTATCTCTTTTAAGCATTTGATATTTGACGATATAATAAATATTAAACAGTATGGGACCCATCATCAAACCTTGAGACACTTATTCACAAACCTGCATACATCTTGAAGTCTTTCTTTCAGTAACCACCCTCTGGTTTTACCCAGTAAGCCACTGCTGGGTCATCATACTATGTATAAGTCCACAGTCCAACACAGGAGACACTGAATAATCACATCATGTACAACGCTGTCAGAAACTTAGACAAATACCTAAGCCTTGTTACAAAGCTTTATTGGCAGGTTCATAGAAATCAGACAACCAGGTCAAAGCTGATCACCAAGACAGGTCTGTGCTATGTAACAACTAACATGGGGACATAATCTTTTTTTCTTTCTCTAAAGGATATGAAGCATCTTTCAAATAGTTGCCTAAAAATTTAAATAAGATCTGGAGGTGATAGTTTTATACTACATCCAGTCTCCCACACTTATCTATTGAAACTACAGTGGCTGCCTTAAAGAACAATGGAGCTACTCCTTCCCACAGGAAAGACATAATATAGTGACTGGACCAGCAAGTTCATCCCTAATGGTGAATTTAAGTTGAACAATTGAATTGTCAAATATCATATTACTTGTATTCTTAACTTTCAATAGTGACTTTTTCACTAACTGTTCTGGTACGGTGGGTTATCTGGCTGAATTAACATCAAATGTCCCAAGCACTAGAACATGACAGAAACTACATGAAACAAGGCTAAAAAAATAAATGTTAAATCTTTCCTCTACTAGCTTAGAATCGCTAACCATGGGATTTCAAGGAAGTAAATGCTGTGCTTCGAAATAGCTGTGATTTTGCTAACATATTTATAGAATCATCATCATCACGTATCCAATTTTTCCATGGTGTTGGGGTGTACAGTCAGCTGTTGACACTTACCTTGACTGAGACTCACTCTCTTATGTTCTTTGAAAGTCATTCTCTCCACTCTCAAGTTTGCCGTCATGCAATATAGCCATTTCTTCACTGGACATCCAGATTACCTCTTGCCTATTTACTGTCTCTCTCATATCTGTTTTATCAAACAATCTTCTGCTTTTCTGCACATGACCAAACCATAATTTATTCTCTTTTACCTTCTTTGTAATTGGGGGCGCTTTGGCTTATGCTCTGATGGTCTCATTTTCTTCATCTTCCATACAATACTCTGCTATCCAACTAAGGCACTTCATCTCCATTTCTTAAAGTTTCCTTATTTATTGAATGGCTTATTATTATTATTATTATTATTATTATTATTATTATTATTATTGCTTAGAAATGCTACTGTTCCTTATAAGTTGATGTTGCTCTAATAATTAGTTACCTTAATTTATTGGATGCTTCCCTATACATTTTCCCTCAGATTCACTAAACTTCCTTGCAGGAATAGCTTATTCCTGCATGGAAGCGACCATGTATGTTCAACACAGCAGCAGCATGCCATGCATATGTATGAAGGCAGTCTGCTGTGCCCTAGAACCTACACAGGTATGTGTACGAGCGCATGGTGGTGTGTGTGAGAGCAAAGCTCTCAGAATATACATGCCTCCTGCATGGAAACAAACAGCAGCGAGAGTGTGTGCCTGCGGACACTTAAAACTCTGCCCGCCACCTTGTCAATCATGTAGGCCATGCTAAATACGCTGTTGCTAAAAGTACTACCATTCCATGAAGTTTCACCAATAAAGAAAAAATATTTCCAAAAGTAGATCCACCATGAGAACCCTAAATCTGACTTCCTGCATAGAAACTACCTAAGGCTGTTCAATGAATATGCACCTAAATTTGGTAACAATGGCTCTTAAGCATGTTAAAGAAACCATTCCAAAATCGCTGCTGAATTTTAGCAATTATCCCTAATGGTCAAAGAGCAATCCAAAAGGCTAGAACTTCTATATGTGTAAAATATGTTCTTTATAGAAAAATTGATTAGTGAGAGAGAGAATAGCTGGATTTAAAAATGACATCCATGAACTGCATGTTGTACAGTACAGGTACACCAGAGACAATGGTCCAGTTTCAAAAGCACTAAAAGCAGAATTTTTTTTTACAATAATAAAAACAACATCAGCAGAAAATGATAAAAATATCATCAGGTTGAAGGCAAAAGCAGATTCATATAGACATTTCTCTCAAAGTATCAGGAATATGGATTAAACTAGGTAACCGACTGAGGACATTAACAGTAATATTCTCTGACCCTACTGGTAGAAGCTGGTATGGACAACATACTGGTCAAGCATGAACATTCAATGCAATCATGAGAAAAATAAGATTATCTGAATACATTACAATGAACATAATGAAGTGACAATCTCACTTTGGTTGTTGTTGTTTGTCTTTCGGCTTTTTTCCCCGTTAGGGGTCGCCACAGCGGAACTCCGGTCCACTAACGATCGGCAGTAGATATTTCACAAACACCGAGGTGCCAGCTCGACATCCAACCTTCAATGAAGGCATTTGGTAATATCCATTTATTTATTTTGTTTACTGGGTTTGTCCTACAGGATTTAGTCAAAGCAGTGCCAGGGCGAAACTCACTCACATATTACAAATGTTGTAAAAGACATTCAGTATTATACATGAACAGACATTAAATAATATACATTAATGAGTGTGTGTGTCCGCGGACACTTACAATTCCGCCCGCCGCCTTGTTAATCACACAGGCCATGCCCATTTCTGCATGAACCGAAGGGTGGGTTAACCATCTTCAAAATCTCCACTGTTAGTGTTTGTGGACAAATAAAAACACAAAACGTAAGTAACTGAAGCACATAGCACACATTCCCCATACCTAACAGCAATACATAAAAGCTGTCCCTATTTGTTCCCCCATCATTAAGTGCCTGCCCAGAATGTGTGCAAGTGTAAGCTAATGCACAGCCCCTGTCATGTTACAACCTACATACAGACCCCCCCACAGATGAAGGAGCAGAAATTCATGTCCATACCCCTAGTAAAATAATTAAAACGTATATATTTTATCCTACCACTGCAATAAAGTTTAAAGTGTTGCAAAAAAATAAACAGCCCTTGAATCCAGGACCCCATAGTCAAAGCACTTAACCATTAAGCCATTGCAGACATAGAATAGCATGATATTTTACCTGCCATTTCATGCAGTCTTATCATTTAAATTAATGGAAAAAAAAATGTCAGTCCCAAGTCTAGGACCCCATACAACATAGTTGAAGCACCTAACCACTAAGCCATTTGAGACGTAAAATAGCATGGTCTTTTATCTACCATATCATGCAGTCTAGTCATTTAAATTAATAGAAAAGAAATGTCAGCCCCAACTCTAGGACCCCGTACACCATAGTTGAAACACCTAACCACTAAGCCATTTGAGACATAGAATAGCATGATGTTGTACCTGCCGTATTTTATTTATTTATTTATTTATTTATTTACATTTGTTGACTGGGATTGTCCGACTGGACATAGGTCCATTTTCAGTGGAGGCCCGGAGAGAAAAGCTCCACAGTTAAAATAAACAGACAGTAGTTACATTGGATTAAATAGCGATTAACAATTTGATTAACATAGCAATTAATTACAAACATATTTACAGATGAAGAACATAGTACATCAGTAGACAACTAGAATCTTTATCTGTGAAGTACATAACAACAAATGTTACAATAAGAAGTTACTGCTGTATAATAAGTACTAGGCTTATGAGCATATGAGCTTGCTATAATCAAGGTAGTTAGTGGAGTGGAAAGAAAGGTAGTGTTTGGATGGGGTGGGTGATATTAGAGTGGGAGTTGCAAGGGCATAGCCAGCATGTTTTTAGGTGCGCTTTTAGTAAAGTTTTGAAGTAGGTGCATGATGGTACGGAGCTAATTGTGGGTGGGAGGGAGTTCCATAATTTGGCTATGGCGCAAGAGTATAGTGCTTCACCAGCAGAGTTATTGGCTTTAGTGATCTGCAAGTGATTTTTGTTGCTGGATCTTAGTGGTCTGGTGGTGCGATAGGGTTGGATAGATTCTGGAGGGATGGGACATTTAGTGGATGGTTTACTAGTTTGTGGGCGAGTGAGAGTTGACACCATTGAAGGAGGTGAGGGAGTTCAAGCCAGCCCAGTTCAGCAAGTGAGAGACAGTAGTGACTATGGTAGGATGCACCTGTGGCGAATTTGGTGATTTTGTTAAAGCATGTCTCTAGCTTGTTTAGATCGCATTGCCTTAGGTTGGTATATATTGGAGAGGCATAAGGTAGGGTGGAGATAAGGTCTGAATTTGCTATTGAAATCTTTTCTGCTTTGGTGAGAAGTTGCTTATTTCTGTATAATGCTCCTAGATTTTTATGACTTTTTTTATGGTCATGGATATGTGAATGTCAAATTTTAGTTTATTGTCTATTTCCACTCCTAGCAATTTGGTGTGTTCAGTTGGGTATATAGTGGTGTTGTCTTTTGCTGTGATGTTAAAGTGAGAGTTGTTTTGAGTATGTTTGGTGGGTTGGAAAATGAGTAGTTTAGTTTTGTTTGGGTTGAATATTAATTAGGCATAGGATAACCAAGTTTCAACAGAGGAAAAGGCTTCCTGTGTGACTTTTTGCAGTTTGGGTAATGACTGGGCTGAGTAGATGATGGTCGAGTCATCTGTGTATTGTATGAGTGTGCCATGTTTGGTGGCAGAGGCTAGATTATTGGTGAAAACAGAAGAGTAGGGGTCCAAGGATGGATCATTGGGGAACCCCTATGGAGACATGTAGTTGGGGAGATATGTCATTCTACCATACAATAGATTGTTGGTGGTCAGACAGGTAACTCTGAAACCAGTTGGTGACTGATTGAGAGAAGGATAGGTTACTGAGGACAGCGATGTGTTGTTTGTGTGGGACCATGTCAAATGCTTTAGCTAGGTCTAGGAAAGAAGCAGAGGAGAGATAGCCATTGTTTTTATTCTGAAGAATAGTGTTAGTAAAGGAGAGTAAGACAGTGGTGGTGCTATGGTTTGGTCGGAAACCATGCTGAGTACTGGAGAGGAGGTTGTTAGTAAGGAGGTAGTCTGAGACCTGAAAGTGTATGCATCTCTCTAGTATTTTGGAGAGTGGAGAGAGAATAGCTATGGGGCAGTAATTGGTTAGTTCTGTGGAGGGGCCGCCTTTGTGGAGGGGAATTATATGTGATACTTTCCACAGTGTGGGAACGTAACTTTCTGACAGAGATCGGTTAATCAAGATGGATACTGGGTAGGCCAGAGCATCAGCTGTGATTTGTAGGTATTCACTTGGGAGGTTGTCTGCTTCTAATTTGGTGGGCTTAAGTTTAGTTAAGAGATTTTTTATGTTGGAGGTAGGTACAGGAGGAAAAGAGAAGGCAGTGGGGAGATTACTAGTTGAAGGTGTGGGTTGGAGGGGAGGGTGGTTGTGTTGTTTAGCTAGTGATAGTATGGTTTGGGTGAAATGTGTGTTGAATGAGGTAGCAATATTTTCGGAAGAGTGCGGGATGTTTGGAGGAGGGGTACTGACTTTACCTGGGTGGAGGGTGGAGTTTATGGAGGACCAGAATTGTTTGGGGCTGTGTTGGGAGGAGTCTAGGGCAGACTGGTAGTGTTGGAATTTGTTGTGTTTTATTAGCTTTTTGAATCTATTGCGTAGTTCTAGGAATTTCTGTCTAGTTGAGGGGGTTTTAGTTTTGCGCCAGTGCTCCCAGGCTTTATCCCTGTTTTTCATTTCTGACTTAGTGGTTTTCTGTAGCCATGGGGAGGGTTGTGCTTTGGTTCTGGAAAGTCTTATGGGGGCATGGTAATTAAGAATGCTCAGGAAGGTAGTATTAAAAAATTCAACTGCGTCATCAAGACTGAGGTACTTTAGAGGATGCCAGTTACATTCTTTGAGGGATGAGATGAATGTGAGTGGGTTAAAGTGTAGTTTTTTACGTATTTGACGGTATATGACAGGTTTAGCTTGGTATAGGTATTTTTTGAGTAGGAATGTTGGGGAGTGATCACTGAGGCTATCTGATAAGCAGCCTGTTATATATGACTGGGAGCTCTTACTGACTAGTATCCAATCCAGGGTAGTGTGCTTGCTGGAGTTTTTATTTATCCTGGCTGGTGACTGGACTAGTTGAGTGAAGCCATGAAGGTTTGCATGATGGGTTGGATGGTTGCCAGAACAGGATTGCCAGTCAATATTAAAATCACCTAAAATTATAGTTTCTTGCGGGAGATGGTGGGTAGACCAGCTGAGGAAGTTTTCTAGTGGAGGGATGTTTTGGCCAGGTAGGAAGTAGCATCCAATTATGTTGATGGTTTTGTTTTGGTTTATTTCGAGGTTGGTATATGTTATTTCTTAATAGCCTATTTGTGGAGTTGATGATTTTAAGATCTGTATGTTTAGATGCTGTTTAAATATTATAGCTACACCACCTCCTGTCTTGTTTAGCCAGGCTACTCTTAATATGCCGTAACCGGTAGGGAGTATTTGCTCACTGGTAATGTGAGGTTTTAGCCAGGTTTCTGTCAGGTTGACTATATCTGGGGAGTACAAGTTTATGGTGGCATGGAGTCCATGGACTTTGTTGGATATACTTCTAATATTTAGGCTTAGTAGAAGGAAGTCACTTGGCTTCCTATTGGCTGTGATATGGGAGAAGTTGTGGTTTCTAGTCTGATTATGAGGCTTGGGGTTGGAGATGGTAGGGCCAGGGTTGGAGTGGATGTCTCCACTTAGGGCTAGTTTTGATATGCATGAGGTTATTAGTTTTCTCAGTTGTTGAATGTGTTTGTTTATTAGGGAAACTTTATGATTGTGCTCTGTGGGTAATAGGTATGGTGGGAGGGTTTCTATGTTAAGTTGTAGGGATGCTTTATGTTTGAGTAATATAGTTGGTAGAATATGTGGGGGGTGCATAGGGATGGTTCTAGAGTTGGTGGGAGGGGAGCTGAGTGAGGGTGAGACATGAGTGGTGGTGTGAGTAGTAGCACAGTGGTAGTGGTTGAGTGGGGGAATGATGGAGATTTGGCAGGATGTAAGATATGCAAGTAGAGTGCATGCAGTGAGCATAGGTAAGGTATGCTTGTACATGTTAGTTGAGGAGGTGTGATAGTAGTGGGAAGATGGAGGAGGTAATGTTGGGTTAGTGCTGTGGTTGGCTATTGGAAAGATGGGAGGGGTTTGTGAGTGTAATAAAGGTAGGACCACTGGTGGCGGGAGGGAATAGGGGGCAGGGAGGGGAACAAAGCATGTAGAGACCCTGTTAGTAGCTCTTATGATTGGGTTGGAAACAATCAGGTAACAGAATAAACTGATAAATGAACATATGATAGTGACAAAGGGTGGTTGCAGTTTTAAAAATGGTGCCTGCCACAGGTAATATTTATTAACTTTGGGATTGGCTTAAGGTAATAAACAGGGAAGGGGGAGAACAAGGGTGCGAGCAGGCAGTTCTTTTGTACTGCTGCTAATGAGTCAAAGCAAAGACAATTTTGTCTTTAAGAAACAATCAGAATTGAACAAGGACTGCTCTGAAACTGTAAGTCATTTCTTAACCATTTCTCAGGTGGAAAAACAGGATAACCTTGTATCAGAAGGCTACTGTGGTCTCAGTTTAAATTAACAAACACACAGAATTGATCAGTTATGTATACTATTTGCTAACAGAAGGGAATAAGAGAGAAAGTGGAAGATGAGTGTGTGTGTGTGTGTGTGTGTGTGTGTGTGTGTGTGTGTGTGTGTGTGTGTGTGTGTGTGTGTGTGTGTGTATGTGTGTGTGTGTGTGTGTGTGTATGGGGGGGTGCTGCTTACAAGCCAAAGCAGAGTGGTCTCTAGGGGAAAATGAATATTGGCTCAAACAGGTAGACACATACTCAAAGTTAACTTTAGCTGTTGCAGACAGTTCAGACCCGGACTGTGCTTTTCATATAAGAATGATAAAGGTGGTACCGCAGTTGAATACCTAAGAGTGGTGTTAGGTCTAGAAAAGAAGAGTACAGAGAGGAGTAAGCACTTTTGAGATGGTAAAGATATATTATAAAGATTACAAAAAACAAACTGAGCAAATAGCTACTGCATACAGGAAAATATGTCTTGAACCAACTACTAGTATATGCAGATACTGAGCCAATTGGAAAAACATCTGTTAGAAGAAACCTCATCAGACAGTTATGCAGTCACAGATAAAAATATAGCGAGCAGCACTCTGTCCTGGGTCTCTAATGTGATTCTATCATAATAATTAGACAACAGTATGAGCTGTCTACACACAACACATTTACATGAATAACATTAGAGAACAAGGTGCAGCTATGCAAATAGACCATACATACTATTATACTAGAAACAACTTGGTGCAGACAAAATGCTAGCATGCCATAGTAACTTCCAATAATAAAGCATAAATCATATTAGATGTCTAACATAATTCAACATAAATAGGCATATACAGTTGTAAAACACTTACTGGAGAGACACTGAACTCCTCATGGGGCCTGTAGCAGAGTGGATTGTAGTTTTAAAAATGGTGCCAGCCACAGGTAATATTTATTAACTTTGGGACTGGCTTAAGGTAAAAAACAGGGAGTCTGGTCATTTAAATTAATGGAAAAGAAATGTCAGCCCCAACTCTAGGACCCAGTATACCAGTGTCGAAGCACCTAACCAGTAAGCCATTTGAGATGTAGAATAGCATAATATTTTACCTACCATATCATGTAGTCTGGTCACTTAAATTAATGGAAAAGAAATGTCAGCCCCAACTCTAGGACCCAGTACACCATAGTCGAAGCACTTAACAAGTAAGCCATTTGAGATGAAGAAGAGCATGTTTCACCTATTATATCAAGCGGTCTGATCATTTAAATTAATGGAAAAGAAATGTTAGCCCCAGCTCTAGGACTCCGTACACCATAGTCAAAGCACCTAAACACTAAGCCGTTTGAGACATAGAATAGAATGATGTATTACCTACCATATCATGCAGTCTGGTCATTTAAATTAATAGAAAAGAAACACCCACCACAAGTTTCAAACTCAGGATGCTATACACCACAGTCAAAGTACTAAACCACTAAGCCAGTTAAGATTTGGAACAGTATGATGTTTTACCTAATATATCATGCAGTCTGGTTATTTAACATTAATGGAAATAAAAGTGTCACTCCCAAGTCTTTAACCCATGACCCTACACACCACGGTCAGATACACAGAGCAGTACACCATCTGAGACGTTCAACTCACTGTTGCTCTTCCAAAGTTATCATGCAGTACAGGGGTACAACCACCATGTGAAAGCTCTTTAGAATCAATCATGTGTTGCATATAGACAAATAGATGGAAACGTACATACCTGATACATATACACATATAAATATATGACTGAAGGCATATATATATATATATATATATATATATATATATATATATATATATATATATATATATATATATGGGTCTACCTGATAATACCGACATGCCAAAGCACTGACAATGAAATAACCGACACGACAAAACCGAAAGTTCAAAAATACGAAACTTCACATGCCCAACAAACCACAATCCCGACAAACAACTAAACAAATAACTTTTCCGAAAAACACACACACAACACAAGCACAACAAAATCCTTACAAACCTACACTAAACCTTACATACACAACTATATATGCACTAACCTTAACCCAAACCATAATCCTAAGGTCCGTCACTATCACACACTTAGCTTACCCACACCCTAACCCTAACTCACTTAATCCGCCCCTGACCCTTAAGCTTGTCACTATCGCACACTTACCTTACCTGCACCCTAACCCTAACTCATTTAATCTACCCCAATCCTTAAGTCCATCACTATCGCACACTTACCTTACCCGCACCCTAACCCTAACTCACTTAACCTGCCCCTAAACCTAATGTCCGTCACTATCACACACTTACCTTACCCACACCCTGACTCTAACGTACGTCTGTCCCTATCGCACACTTACCTTAACATGTCGGTGTTCTCAGCATTGGGATTCTCAACTGTCGGTCTTCCCTGTTGTCAATCTTCCTGTGTCGGTTATCTCATTGTCATTCTTCTCAGCTTTCGGCGTAATCAGGTAGACCCATATATATATATATATACATATATATATATATATATATATATATATATATATATATACATATATATATATATATATATATATATATATATATATATATATATATATATATATATATATATATATATGTATATGGGTCTACTACAGCTGATTGAAAACTCACTTGCATGAAAATGAAATTACTAGGACCACTTCACTGAAAGCTCACTTCACCGAAAACTCATTTCTTTGAAACTCATTTTGTTGAAAGTTATAAATGGCTTTTTCCCCACTGTAGTGTGACCCTGGAGTTAGTATATGAAGTAAGGGGGTGTGGGGGGGGGCACAGCCCCCCACGTTGGGATGTGTGTGGGGACGTAGCCCCCCACATATTATAAACATTTTAAACTATACATGGTGATACTTACAAGTGCAATAAATAACTGTTTCCAAAAGAGAATATATAACCAAGATATGTGGGGGGCTTCGCCCCCCCCACCCCCAATGTGGGGGGCTGTGCCCCTCATACCCCCCCTTACTTTATATACTAACTCTAGGGTTGCACTACAGTGGGGAAAAGGCCATTTATAACTTTCAGTGAAATGAGTTTCAGTCAAGTGAGTTTTCAGTGAAGTGAGCTTTCAGTGAAGTGATCCTAGTAATTTCATTTTCAATCAAGTGAGTTTTCAATCAACCTTAGTAGACCCATATATATATATATATATATATATATATATATATATATATATATATATATATATATATATATGTATATATAAAACATTTCCCTTTATATACATATATATATATATATATATATATATATATATATATATATATATATATATATATACACATAGGGTCTATATCGCATGCGAGGGAAAAAAATCTCTGTTCCAAGAAAAAAACAAACAAACAAAATAAAATCTATAAAACATTACATAATGTGGGGGGCTTCGCCCCACACCCCCATACTTAAATATACCAACTCCGAGAGTGCACTACAGTGCCTAAAAGGCAAAGTAGCAAAAGCAGCCAAATGAATTCTTTCCCAGGGAAAGAATTCACTGAAAAGCCACTTCGCTATTTTGTCTTTTCGAGCTTTTCAGTTTATAAAAGACGCATTCGACAACGTGCATCTGCGACAGCATAATAGGGAGCCATTTATATATATATATATATATATATATATATATATATATATATATATATATATATATATGTATATACAGACATATATATGTATAGATACATTAAAAATATATATTTGTACTCACAAAACATGCAGTGCATAACCCAGAAACATAACTATCAACATCTAACTGAAAGAAACATGTACAAAATGTCTGTACAAAGGGAGGAAATTGCGGCACTTATAGGGACACATGTAGAAAATAGCTGTCAGAACCAACCAGTTGTACAGCAAAAGGGTGCATGAAAGCAGAATTGCCTGAAGGGTATGTGGCTGGGAAATTACCTGTTATGTCATTATTCACTGACATAAATCCTGGGATCATAACAGTGATTCAGCAGACAAATACAAATAAACTGCAACCAGTGTATGGGCCATACACCTGGTCATCCGGCAAACAGCCTGGCAGTGGAGAGGTATGCTCAGAGCCCTTTAGTGTAATGAGACTGGAACAAGCCAGGCCAAGTGGGTGGACAAAGGCATGACCATACAGAGATAGTCAAATAATGTGAATAGATAAGCTGAGGAAGTTCTTGTACAAATACTGTTACTGCTAACATATTTAGAGACAAATATCACATGTCTGGGACTCATGTTCTCTGTATAATGTAGTGACCCCAATCCTCACATCATCCCACTGATGTATCAGGAATACACAACAGTGATGGTGACTACACATAAGGTATTGGCCAGAAAGGGCACCATTCCCCACACATGAATCATAGAAACACACAGTAAGCTTGGCCCCAACACCTGTATCACTAGTTGGGCTACAAACTGGCTCACAGATAGAACCCAGAGTGTGAAAGTAGCTGATTCCAAGTCAGACTGGTGACCAGTCATGAGTAGAGTCCCACAAGGTTCAGTCCTGGCTCCTCTCCTGTTTGGTATCTACTACTCTGAAGTCCAGGCCAACATGAAGGGATTGTGGCTGACAAAGTTTGCAGACAAATGCAAGTTAGGGGGTATAATTAACTCCACAAATTCATATAGAAATGCCTCAATGACACTAACGACTCGTGTCAGAACCATGGCCTGAAGCCCAATGCCAAATAATTTGTCGACATTCCCCTTGGTAAAAACCCACTTCTCTTGAATTACCACATTGATGGTAGTCCACTGAACACAGAAGGTATTATAAGACATCTGGGAACACAGGTTAACAGCAACCTCTCTTTTGACCACCACACTAAAACTGTGGTCAGAATATCCTTCGATGTGGCACATCTCATTACTATGGGTTTTACATCCAGGAAGTAAGAGGTCATTGTCTACCTCTACTCTCCCCTCATTAGGCCAGTCATTGAGTATAATGCCCCATTTGGCATGTACCGCACTAGACACCTGCAACAACTGGAGAGGCCACACAGATCACATAGAGAATCCTAGTCCTACATACTTGTCCTATATGGACAGACTCAACAAATCCAACTAGTGTCAGTCTCATATTGCCTACTTAGAGGCAATCGCAGCTTGACTTACAATGCCATGTGTGACCTAACTCTGTTAGAAATCCTGCATCTAATGAAATCCTAATCCCTCCGCACTACATGCTCCAGACACCTCAACCTCATTACCACAATCAACAGAGCATGCAGTAGGGACGGGTTCATAACCCAGAGACAGCCCATGCTATGGAATACACTTCCCATACATGTCAAGCAGAGGACCTCACTGGCCCTCTCCAAGAGACATCTGGATGAGTGGATTGGAAATAGGAAATACACCCTGGGGGTCACTCCACTGGCTCTACTTGACAGAGGAGCTAGGAACTAAGGTTGGGTGGCATGATGCCAGGTAATCCTATGGGCTAGGCTTGTAAAGGCTGTAGGACCATTAGCCAGTACACACCTATGCCTCTCTCTCAACAATCAACACACACACACACACACACACACATATATATATATATATATATATATATATATATATATACATATATATATATATATATATATATATATATATATATGGGTTCCTATCTAATGGCCGAAGTAACAAAATGCCAAATTGCAGATTACCGAGACTGGTGTGCCGAAAGTACACATTGCCGATTATTTAAAGGGCCAAATAACACTATGCCGAAGCACACTACAGTGGGGAAAGGGAATTTATGTGTTTCCCCACTGTAGTGCGGTCTCGGAGTTGGTATATGTAAGTAGTTAAAAAGAAATGTTTTGCAGGATGCCCCCCCCACACTTAAATATACCAACTCCGAGACTACATTACAATGGGGAAATGCATAAATTCCC